>NC_051414.1:38012856-38014198 GCF_015228065.2 Penaeus monodon
TGCTTTTATCAGAACTTACCCGTAGATGCTGCATGGAAAATTAATGTGTGATCATACGGGCAACCTGAGGTAAGCTTTCCCAAAGCTGGATCCATACTTTCTGAAAGAAGTTACACCTTCGGATCATAGGGAACAGACTGCTGAGACTGCAGCGAAGGAAGTTTGTTTGGGGCTCCTCCAGGGACTCGTTTAAAATGTGGGTCAAAAAAAAATGTGAGACTTATAGATCTAATTTCCTATATAATTGTAATTCTGAGTAGTCATTTGCCTAAGAATAACAACATGATAAACCAACCACATGTGGTCTACCTTAAAACTGGTCAGGCTTTAAACATTAAGTGTAAAAAATTAACATCTTTTTATCCTCAGACACTACTAAAAATAACAGTTTTCTGGTTTAAAATGTAAATCAGTTACTTTTTATTCAAAAAGTTATATTTTAAAATAGTCACATAAACTTCCACACACAATGGTTTTCTAAGTTTAAAGCACAAATATTTCAATTTTTATTATAGGCAAATGCTCTCAAAGCCTAAAAACTATCCATCAACACTAATCTAACAATTATCCACACAGGAAAAAATACACATGCCAATTTTTATAACGGTAATTTTTGATTTTTTTGAACATATGGATCATGCAGAGGATTAAACATTACTAAGACATTTAGTTTTACCAACAGACAAGAGCTGTGTGAATCTTTGAAAATTTAAGATTCTTGGGAAAAAAAAACTCACTTTTACTTTTATAGCTATATAATACACAAAACAAAAGCAGATTACTCCACTACAGATTCTTCCAAAGACTATCACACCAATAAATAACTAAGTCTTAAAAATTCCTTCCCCCTGGGGTACATACTCTTGCTGGAAAGTGTTTAAATTATAAAAAAATCCCTGAGAATTTTTTTCCACACACCTAAAGAGAAATTTTGACATATTCAAGGGGGATCAAAAAAAACACAAATTCACTCAAAATTCATTTATTTAACTGTCAGAAACCACTTAAAATTTATGCAACTGCAATGGGTTCCAAGCTAGAGATGTGGTGTCCCCCTGTGATGTGCCAAATGTATTATACGTGACGAAATAATCTTTAAAAAGTAAAAAGAGGGTCAAATTAAAATTCCTCATGATACTGAGACTTCGAAAATGATCAATAGCTAAACTTACAGTCCCATGTAAGAAAAAAGCATCACTTAGAAAGCTCCCATCTAGGAGCTGAGTCCTTATTTTAGTTTCTCACAAAAAATATTGGAATTGCGGGGAACCAGTGAAAAAACTTGAGACCTTTAAATTTCTTTTTAATTTCGGTGATTAACGCAAAATCACGTAACATGAGG
>NC_051414.1:38014230-38015001 GCF_015228065.2 Penaeus monodon
GGGGACCATAAAAGGGCAAAGACCTAAAGTATTAAAACCTTCAAAGTCTACAGTGTGCTAAAAAATAAAAACAATAGTAAAATAAGTAAACAAAAAAACTATGGCAACATTTATGCAACCCCATGTCATATTTCAAAAAAATAACCTTAAACCCAAAGTTATGAAACAAGACAAATTAGATATACCTTTCCCAATAAATAAACATTTCAGAAGCTATTGATCTACTAAGTAAAGTCAATCCTTAACCCTTTTTAGAATGAAGCCAATTACAGATCCAATCTTTTCCAATTCAAAGGTGGATCCCATAAAACCCCAAAATTGAAAAATGTATCAACTGCATGACCATGCTTTACCTATGCCATTACTGCTGCAATGATCACTGGCACTTGACAACATTAACTGCAAAAGGAGAGGAGGGGCTCGACACCAACTTACCCAATGTCCCGTTCGCTATCTACACTGAGAGTGAAACCACGTCAGGGACAGGAGGGCAAGGTGGACGACAATGACCTTGGAATGATGGGGCGAAAGTTACTGAAGCTTTTCCTTCTTCGCCATCGGTAGTCTCCGCAGGCACAGGTGTTGGGATGGTTGGGGGCCGGGAAAGATGCGTAAAAACAGAGGGTCCCCTTTGATTTTAGATCTGCTAGGGCCGAGCCAGGCCCAGTAAAACTGGTATTGTTCCCGGCATAGGGATACTGAAATTGGTAAAATTTTTTTAATGTTCTTGTCATTATTGCTAATTCTTTTAAAATGAACATGGGAATCATG
>NC_051414.1:38015219-38016039 GCF_015228065.2 Penaeus monodon
AAGAGTATATGCTTTCTTTTACATTTCAGCACTGAAATACAGTTTCAGACTGATATCATGACAAACCCCTTTAAAACATACATAATAATTTGAAAAACAATCATTTCCGTTCAATAAACAGCACTCACTTTTCGCATTGCTTAAAGCGTAGTTGGTCATCTCGCACATTCTGATGTTTGCCATTTGTCAGTGGTTGACAAAACTTCGATTTGTGTGTTGATAATCTCATCACGCACAGTCTCACTTTGAGCTGCAACATCACTCAGAAGTGTTGTGGAGCAAGAAGCTGAAACGCTCAGCAACGGTATGCCTGCAATAGTAAAGCGAGATGATTTGAAGAACTTTATTTATTTAAGTTATAAAAATCCAATATCTGTCATAAATTCCATCATCCATCATTATCAAGTTATATAGGGTTTTAATCACTATCCCTTAATCATATAACATAATCTGTTATTACCAAGAAAATTTTTTAAAATTTCATTCACTATCTATTATATCAACACTTTTCCAAAATGTTAAAAATTTCTTCAAATATTTTAAAAATAAAGATTTGACTCATATTATATCATTTCATAAAAATAAAAATAGTAATTCCTGGTAATTTTCTATACATTCTAACTGCCACCATAAATATACTCTCACATATCATTACATCATTCTCTTTATCACCATTCTTACTATCCTTTCCTGCTGGGAGTGCACTCTACTCGAAAGTTTTATCTTATCATTCTTTAACTTATGTGGTAGTCAATGAATACTGTTTACCCCATTCCTTGAATCTTTGAGAGAAAAATTGATTCCAATCATTGTTATTAAC
>NC_051414.1:38016123-38019434 GCF_015228065.2 Penaeus monodon
TCAAGGAAGTGTAAACGAGTGATGTCAAGTAGGTCTAGTAATCAACCCCTTGTGACTCAAGACTGTGAAGCCATATATACACAAAAAAAAAGAGAGAACCCTTAGAGGTGAATGCATATGCACAGGCACTACTGGTCAACATCACCATCACCATTATAACTACAGTTCAATTTTTCCAATGTTTTCATGGGTTTCTTATCATTAATAACCCTGTATCATTATGCACAATACCTCTATGACTAAAATATTTATAATAATCACTTTTCCACCCACAATGACCATCCCACTTACGATCCGTCAAGTTAATTTTCTTTTCGTCCAGCCATACAGCCTTTGGAGCGCTCGAAGCAGTCGGAGAAGGTACTGGAGGATTAAGGCCTCATGTTGCAGGCCCGACTCAAGAAAATACACTCCTAGCGCGACCACAGCATCTTGTCCTCGTTGGTCCACACGGTAAACTCCTCCATGACTTTCCCCTGGACACAGGGATAAGAGCTTCTCAACCTGTGGAAAGTCATTCACTTTACTGAACAATACTGTTTCTTTCTATCAATCAATCTTAAGAACTAGACTGCAGAAATATAAAGGAATGTTACTTATCACTGTGCATGACATGATTACGAATAACCTAAACAAGCATGAATTCCATCTGCACAAAACATTTTGTACATATCTTACTGTGTTCCTGTGGCACATCAATTAACCTTTATTCAGACAATTTCAATAGTAATTATGAGCTTACTAATTTGATTTTTTTTTTTTATAGAGATTTTACTACAGCCATACTATAATTAGGTCTTGGACCTAATAATAAACATGCTGAATTAAGGCATTTATCTGTACATGACACAGACCTGCCTAATAAGTCTTTCTGAAAATGAGTTATCTGTTAAGAATGTGTTTTTGGGAGACCTTCTCATCATACAATCTAACTGGCCAGAAGGCAGAGTATGCAGAAAAAGTATAAATAAGAATGAACATCTGTACTTAATGGCTCACTGGATTACAGAGCCCAAGTATTGATCAAGCATTTGGATCAAACTTTTGGGATTTCTAGCACTATACTAATACTCAGGGGAGGTGGCAACCAAAGATTCAATAGGTCAAGACTACAGATCACTTGGCAAATGTCTACCTTACAACCCTACTATGCATGAACTGCCTAACAGTGTTCTAATATTCCATCTTCACCCAAAGTTCATAATTTTATTGAATATGTAATATCAATGCATTAACTGCATATTCTCCATTATGGAATTGATTCTCATTCATAATTACTCTAAATCTGACATTACAGAGACCATATCCAGTGGAAATGTACACAAACAAAAATTCTAGTGTCATTAATGTCCTTGTTTCCAAGCACTTAGACATTTGCTTCAAAACACTTTGATCTTCATCAATTTGTTACATATCATAATTGGGGTAATGAGTATGGCAATACAGGCCTAAACCATTTAGGCCTTTTAACAGAGAAAATACATAATAAATATATGTAACATTGTATTCTAATGATTAAAGAAAAACTTTATCCTTCGGCATTCTACCATACACTTTTTAGTACAATATTCCATTATTACAATTAACAACCCATTTAGTAAATTAAAATTTGTTTATATATTTTCAAGGAAAAGCTAACAATAGTTCTTCAAACCACTATATAATTTGCAGTAGCTAAAGAAAATACATGTATTTGCCAGAAATTAAACAAGTAGTATTAACTGTGTTTGCAACTTGATTAACTAGAACATACATGAATTTACTCTCCGTTAGCTGACCTAATACAGTTAAATATTAATTTCAAAAGGTTTTTCTAATATTCATTAATCACACATGATGCATTTTTTTAAAACATATACCAGAGAGCCTCTCACAAAAATGGAGGATAAAATTGGTAACTAAATTTTGTTTTCACATTAAGAATTTTTGACGTCACCTAATCATGACTCGTCACTATATATGACTTGCAAGTACCATAAGCTTTTCAAGATCTTCTGCTGAGTAATGCTGCATCAACACATACATCCTGGTTTTGAAAAGGACATTAATATCTTAACCAATGCCGGGGTAATATAAAAAAATATAATAATACAACTTCTTATATTAAATAATGTCTCTGCACAAGAGGCTCTCTTTTTCAATTAAATTAGTATCTTGTCTTAACAATTCACTTTCCATTGGGAACGAATTACTATGCCATTCAAAAAACATTGATTCAATAATCTTTAAAAAAATGTGAAAATTTTGGTCAACTACCAAAAAGGATATTTGACTGCTTACATAAATTTGGGCCCCAAAAACCACTCACATCATGTTTTGTGGGTTAAAAGCCTGGAAAAGCAATTAATTAAACCCTTTGCAACCCTGATGAGCAATAAACCAACTTTGGTTGGGAATTGGCCTTATACTTTTTTAACAGCTAATGATTTACTTAATAAAAAACACCCTAAAAAAAAACTAAAAATAAGAATAAAAAGACCCTGAATCAAATCTAATAATAATAATACAAAACATAAACACCAACAAAAATCATAAATAAAATAATATGTTCTATCCAAATACACTCTAAAACTTTCTTCCAATCTGTGTTAGACAGCCTAAAACCTGAAATTATTACCATTCTATGCTCTGGCAAAGGCCTAGAAGCCACCACTAATACATAATCAGCCAAGAAAGAACTTAGTCGCTTTCTAGATATTATGCCACGCAGGTCTACAGGCTCTACCTTTGCAAAATAAAGGTGGTGCACACAGTCCCAATAGTTAAAAAACTAAAATAAAAGAAAGAAAAAAGGGTTTTTCATTAACAAATAATGTCATTTTCAAAATCTGTACATACACATCAACATTCAAAAATATTGATTCCTTTCCTCGACTGATATGACCTTGAAAACAACTTCCCTATTTAAACCTTCTACTGTTAAAAAAAAATATTCATTTCTATAGTGACTTGGACTACAGTTGGCAAGAGAATCTCAAAGGCTAAAATACAAACCCTTTAATCCTCTGGTTTTAATTCCCATTATTGACCTTATCTTAGACCTTCCCAAAACCTTCCTTTCCTACAAAATCTTTCATTATTGACCTTGTCTTGGGTTTAACATAGGTTTATTCTCCTTATTGGTCATATCTCAGTGTTGGAAAGTCCTCCAGAGAATCCAAAATACACTAATCCGACCACAGTATGATTCCTGACCTTATCTTTTTATCTCGAGAGACCTTTCAACTATTTAACTTTCTGTCGTAGATTTTGGACTAAAATACCACACATTACGATCCTATGGCCTCACCTCACACACCAAAATATGGAGT
>NC_051414.1:38019475-38019657 GCF_015228065.2 Penaeus monodon
GACGTGACCTTTCATCCGAAATCAACACTGACCTTATCTTGTGGCGTCGGATTTATTTTAGCCAGAGTGCGAGCCAGCTGGACCACACACTTGCTGAAGAAAGACCGGTCGTCCACGGTCATCTTTCCTTATTTCTTTCCTGTATCAAACCTTCTATTACCTCCGAATCAGTCCATTTTTTT
>NC_051414.1:38019685-38019902 GCF_015228065.2 Penaeus monodon
CTTCGTCAGATGACACTTATCGGATTCGGACTCGCGAACCAGTTTTCCGAACCGTGAGATAAGGAGTTCGAATCCCACGAAGCTCTTGGCGAATCCTCGGTCTGGTTTGGTATTCGCACGGTGAGCTAGATCCGTTATTCGCACATCGGTTATAATATTGATTATCCTGTTGATGAAAATTATTGATGACATCAGTCAGTGCTATTTTTGGTACTAT
>NC_051414.1:38022279-38024996 GCF_015228065.2 Penaeus monodon
CACATACTCAGAGTGCAAAAGTTAGCACAATTACCCATTGTGTCTCAATGGAAACAGGAATAGATGTATATTTAAAATAGGAATAGATGTGTACTTAGACTTATTTATAAGTAACTAAATTCATTGATAGTCAAAGGATGGTGGGATAAGAGATGATATAGTACAGTATGTGGAGAGGGATTGTGGGAGAGGAGAAAAAAATGGGGGTTTTAGGTGGATGTAGTAACTATGTCATATAGTACCAGATTCACTTCTCCATGCTTACTATGTTCTATTCACAAAAAAGTAGTGTCATTGGCTCAGGGAGAGGAGAGCCTACAAAAAAAGTAAGGGTATGTGGGTGATATCATTGGCATGACTGAAGTTTTAACGTGCTAGATAATTGCTGATATACTAGTGAAAATTACATACATCATAATGAATCCTGCCAGGATTTGACCTACAATAATTGTGGCAAATAGGACTTGACCATGCTTTGTGTGCAAAGAAAGCCACATTTTGGCAAATAGGACCTTAGGAGTTAGATTGAGAAAAATCATCCTGCTCTAAAAAAAATGTAGTAGATGATATACCTTCTTTTCAATTTTTTTGTAATGAACATTTGTTAATAATAGTTTTTTTTTCAGCAGGTACTAGTGCAAAGTTGCTGAACTGAAGTGAGAAGAATATGGAAAGATAATGGTGGTGCCAAAGAGTCTACAGAATATTTTGTGCTTGTGAAGTGAACATTGTGTCTCAAATGGTTTCGTAGTACAAAGTACTGTGATCCTACAAAATCATGATACTGATCTCAAACCATAGATAACATAATCTGTGCTACTGTGGATTTCTCATCATTTCTGTATCCATATAAATTCCAAAATGGCCTCCTGGTTGCTCACTGCTAACCTGGAAACTGCTAAACCGCAGATGATGCCCCCTCCATCAGCTTTCGCTTTTCCATATGGCCAGTCTGAAGAGTGTGAGGGAGTGGAGAGTTCTGCAGCTAGTGGGACGAGTGGGTTAGGCCTCGGCTCAGATGAAACAGGCGGAAACATGGTTTACAACACCTCCAACCCAACACAGCCGAAAAGAAAAAGTAAGTATATCGAGAAGAAGAAAGGAACTCTGCACAAACGAAGGAAACAGATTAATAAAATCTTGAAGACTATACAAGATCAGCAGAAAAGGAAGATGTTGCTGCAGGAGAGACAAACCATTGTAAAGGAACTAAAAAGACTGACAGAATTAGAATTTACAGGTCCTCAGGTACCACCACATAGCCCACCTGTTGACAGTGCTTCTGCCTGTAGTGACCATTCCCACAAAGAAAACAAGGTGAAAGGCAGTGATACTTCTAACACACAACCAGTGACTGATCCCTCATCCAATGCACAATCAACCACAGGAAATGCAAGTCCATGTAAAGTGAAGAGTAAAAGATCTCTCAGACGGCGTAGGAGAGAAGTGTATGAACTGCTGAATAACAGCCTTCTGACAAGGAAGAGAAAAACTGAGCTAGAACAGGAACTCGTTGATATAAATAGTGTATTAAAGAAACCTAGAAAGACAGTCTTTGATGAATTTGATTTTCAGTATGCTGAGCAATTATTTGGCAATACTGAAGAAGAGCAGAATCATGATGTGGACCAATATATACCAAATCCAGAAGAAACTGTGAAGTCACTGCACAATAACAATATTTTTGAATTTAAAAGGACTAGTAAGCAGACAGCCAAATGGAATAATAACCCAGATGCCTTTCCACAACTACGAGACCAAGAAGCTAGTGGATCACACTTGGGAGAGGCTTATAAGGAGTCATTTAGAGATTATTTTAATGGCAATCCTGCATATGCAGATCACTATGATAATTCCTTTGGTGAAGGGCAGCCACATGAAACCCATGAAGAGCATTTTGAGCCTAGACTTAATCCAGGTTCTCAACTCATTAATGAGATTTTGGCAGATGATTGTAAAAGGCATATAGAAAGAATAGGAATCCTGATAAGTGATACAGATGGTCAGATGTCAGTGATACCAAGACAACATCAGAGGGAAAGGTCACCAGATCTTCCTTTAAGAGAGAGATCACCAGGTCCTCCCAACAGAGAAAGGCCTCCAGACTTCTACAGGGAAGAGTCACCAGCCCCTTCCTATAGAGAAGGATCATCAGACTACCCTTACAGAGAAAGGTCTCCTGTTCATTCTTATAGAGGGAGGTCACCTTGTTCTTCTTATAGAGAAGGATCACCATGTCCTTCCTACAGAGAAAGGTCTCCAGACCCCCCTTACCAAGAAGGGTTACCACCCCCCTCCTATAGAGAAAGGTCACCCTACCATGCAGATAGGGAAGTGTCACCAGGCCCTTCATATGAAGAAAGAGAAATGTCTCCCTACCCAGCATACAGAGAAAGGTTCCCAGACCTTTCATACAGGAGTATGTCAGACAGAGGTAGGTTTCACTGACTGTATCAGATGTTGAAATGCAACAGTAATATATTTTTTTGTTACATGATCACAAGATTAGAGCTTATATGCAGCTTAATATAGTCATAGAGTATATGGTTGATGGTATCTAACATGGAAGGGAAGAAAGATAAATAGAGAATAAGTTTGTCAATAACTAACATGTTGATTGTACAGTTGCCTTAAAAGTTTCATTGTCCCTGTGTCTAGTGACATTTAATCAGTTACCCATTATGTAATATTGATTACCATTATATTTGTCATTGCCT
>NC_051414.1:38025121-38026426 GCF_015228065.2 Penaeus monodon
TTGTCCTCCTTACTATCCACTTTATATAAAGTCATTAGGTATTGAAAAAAGAACACAAGTTATGTGTATTTGGGTCAGTTAGGTACATAGTAGAATCATCGCCTATTTTCAAAGAATTTTTACAATTTCAAGAAAATTTTTATTACCTTTTAGTTGTACACATGCAGACATACATACCAACTTATTCATTTAGAGGGATGCATGTATCTTTTCCCATTTGAATGAATTGAAGATTGCTGGAACATAATCTGAAAGAAAAAAAAACTCAACAGGTTCACATTCACGAGATGCTTCCCAGGAGCCAGCACCCACGTCAAGGTTCCGTAGGTTTTCTGGGCATATGGCAGATGCTCATGAAAATTTCCAGGGTGCTTACTCTCCAAGAATGGAGGATCATTCTCCCTTTCGCAGTCATGGAGAACCCGACCGGTATATGTCAGAGGCTCGAAGGAAGGAAGAAGAGCAACGTGAGGAAGATTTACGCATACACTTGTTGCGTCTCCGAGAACAGAAAGTGGAGAGGAGGTTGAAGGTTCTTGAGCAAGAAACCAAAGAGACAGAAAACAGGCTTCGGAGGTTGCAAGAAAGGAGACTGTCAGAAGAGTTGGATGACTTCTTGAGGGAGCAGAGCAAGTATTGGAAGAAAGAAGACATGGATATAGAAAGAGACAATTTTTCACCACAACATGGTAATGAACGCATCAGACATGGTCGTAGAAATCATCAGATTTACTTTTAGGCCATAGAGAAGCATTGTCTGTGTCAGAGGTAACTCAATGCATCAGAATTATTACACAGCTAAAGCAAAGAGTTGATGCACTCTAAAATATTAATTCTATATTTTTTTTGTGCTGAAAGTTTGTATATTCTTCTTTTACTTTTTATATTCCAAGAAAAGTGATCAATTTAAAGTACAATTTAGTTGTTCCAAAAAAGACATGATATTAAGGGTTGTTAAGGGGACCATCCCATGTTGAGAGAGACATTCAGGTTGGGTGAATAATCATTAAGTTTCAGACAGGCTTTGAAAACTGTCTAAGAAATTATCCGCAATAATATAAGAAGCTTCAAATTAAGATCAAGTTCAACAACAAATATATAAACACTGAGAAATGAGCTTGTTAGCTTTCAGAAATTAAGTAAACTTATCATGGAAAAAGATAGGCAGGAAATCTTTATAAATGCTGTAAGCTCTCTACCACTTTAGATTTTAGTTGTAATAATGGAGAAGCCATCAAAACCTGAGCTTGGTTTGTTATTGGTTCTGAAATATGTCTTCCATCTAATTTGATCAATTTTTGAATG
>NC_051414.1:38026548-38026806 GCF_015228065.2 Penaeus monodon
GCATTGTCATATTTCTCTTTTGAAGCTTCTGCACATTTTTATTTTATTTTATCATGTTACAAGAATTAAGTGCTTCTGTTCACAGGAAATTTTTCTTCCTCCATTTTATTCAACTTTCTTTCACATTTGACACAAAAATTTGCAAGGTTAAATTTATTTCCTCAAATGAGATGGTCCTAGTAAAGACTCCGATAGGGTTGTTGTATTTATGTAGTTTTTCTTAAGATGCAGCGCAGTTAGCTGCATAATTATGAACGT
>NC_051414.1:38028775-38029390 GCF_015228065.2 Penaeus monodon
TCCTATAATATGGTGATGTGCATAGGCAGCCTTGTGTGTTACATCTTTCCTCTTTTTTTTTTTTTTTTGTCTCATACTTTTATATTATCAAAGTTTATGGAAGGAAATGTGGAAAACTTGGTTAAATATAAAAAAAAGAAAAAATGGATATAATTCAGTAAAAACATATCCATTGTGAATAATCAGTCCTGTATTTATTTTGATATATAACGCATAGTGAATAACAGAATTGTGTCACGAGTAGCCCAGCCATGCTGGGAAGTGACCAGAAGAAAGGAGAGAAGTTGATCATAAGGGAAGGGATTGGGATGCAGGCATTTTATTCTGGAACCTTAGAGAGGGTATAGAGTTGAAGTGGGTGAAAGGAGAAGCCACTCAGTCACAAGAAAAGGCCAGTGGGATAGGAGGGAGGCATAGGAGTTGGGTCTGGGTGAGTGGGATTATAGGTCTTTGTGACCACATAGATGACATCATGTGGCATCATTTTCCACCCACCCACCCACCTGCCCTTGTTAGAATGGAGGCCTTCTGCAGTATAAGATCTATGTGCTGCACTACCGATTGTGCATGAGATCAGATACTTTTTGTACTCGTGTGTGCACTAGGAGGATCCTC
>NC_051414.1:38029452-38029688 GCF_015228065.2 Penaeus monodon
CTTGCATTTCTTGATTAGAGCTGTCTCAGAGAATCCTGCATGCCTCATCCTAGTTTGGCATTCCATTTTAATTTTAGCTTACTTTGTAAACTGACTTTATTTTACTGCCATAAGATTATCAGAAATGGATTATATGAATTCAGAGAAGCATTAAAGATTGAGAAGTTTGAAGATTCTTTATTATCAACTCAGTGTCGCCAGGAAAATGCTGTGGTCTTGTCTTGTCTTGTCTTTTT
>NC_051414.1:38030101-38030779 GCF_015228065.2 Penaeus monodon
AAAAGAAAAAAAAAAGTACAGTAAGTGAAATATATCAGGGAGATATATATATGGGGATATACCAAGATTTCAGTAGTTATTACAGGTATATCAGGGATGTTTAATGTCAAAGTGACTGGGTGCCACATTATGCAATATGTTTAGTAGTCTTTTTAGATAAAAAAGCACAATACTTTTATTTGCTTCACATGGATATTTCTTCCCGTCAACTTGTATGCTTGTATGTTTCATCAAGGATTCAAGATAGTATAATCCCAGAGCTGGTTTTCCCCTTCAGACAGGTGGGATAATTCCACATTTGTGCAGTCCTGTTACAAGTTCACTAAACCCAGTTTTTCCAGTGGGTGAACTATCACTTTCAACTCTTTAATTGGAAACACATACCCCATAATTATATTACTATGTATTACGGAGACAAGAATCAAAACTGGTGGTTTACACATTGGCAGAGCTGACGGGTGAATTTGAATATGGAGGGGGATGTACCTTCTAGCATGTCAAAAGATGGGTTTATAGGACAGGGAGAATGAAATACTGTAAGATGGTAACATGTGGCTGTACATATCAGAGGATTTATGAATTGGAGCTTATACTGAAGTTGTTTTCTGTTGCAGTTATTAGATGAATATCAAATGATCTATGAAATTATTTGGTTATTCAGTGTTTTTCTGCCCACCC
>NC_051414.1:38030960-38031484 GCF_015228065.2 Penaeus monodon
TATTGGCTCTATTTTTTCACAAGATCTTCAGCGGGTTGAATGAGAAAGCTCAATACCATGAAGTATGAACTAGCATGAAAAGAAGTGGATTGTCATAAGGTCAAAGTATTTATGGTAGAAGACATTTCGTGTTGTTCAAAGTGCCAAAACGCTGGAGATGTACTGAAAGATGTATTTGACAAAGGAAATGCATCATTAGTCTAGTCAGAATCAAGAAATGTTGGATCAAAAAGGTGAAATTTTGTGCTTTCTGAATTTAAATGCTGTTGTATGTGTGGCATATATGATGTGGTGATTTTTTTTATTATATAGTTGTTCATGCATTATTTGGAGTATTTGAGTTTTTTCCCCATTTATAATTCTTTAAAGTGACAGATTGAGCATTCTTCAAAACACTACTTGATTCTAAAATATGTCTTGTAAATGGTTGGTCTTGCACATTGTATTGTTATTAATTTGGCTGGCTGTGTCATTGCTGCAGTGAACTTAGATTCAAACATGCAGTCGTATTTACATGTATATAA
>NC_051414.1:38032342-38032566 GCF_015228065.2 Penaeus monodon
AATGATACAATATCCATTACTGAAAACACCTATATCAATATCAAAGACGTTCCCCGTTATTCGCAGAGTCTCAAGGACGATGAGAAACCAAAGATGGGGGGACGTCACAGACATTTTGTTGATCGTTTTTGTTGGATTCTACATCAGCATTGTCATTACTCTGAGTAAGTTGAAGTATTTGTGTCATTAATAGAAAAGCTTACGGAAACAGCCGCCGTATACGT
>NC_051414.1:38032696-38033738 GCF_015228065.2 Penaeus monodon
CGTAGATTCTAAATGCATTCTATAAATAAACTACACACCCATTTACCCCACAACCCCTTTCCAAAGCCGTTCCTGATGGTCCGAGCCTTCCGCGCGCGCCGGCAGGACACCTCGAGCGAAGCCGGCGACCTGCGCAGTGTCCCGGACGCCACCTGCAGCAGAACCCTCTTTCCTCGAACTGCAGGAGTACGGTGCCATGGCAACCTACACCTCAACGGGACATATCCTACTGAGCACCACGGATGTCGCTGCTGTCAACACGGCTTGTGCATCCACGGAGCATCTTTTAGATACTTAGGTTTGTGTGGTTGTTTAAATGGTTGAGGGTAGAGACTTTTTGAGTTTAGGGTTTGTGATTTAAGCTGGGCGATTTGGGTAGAGAATCGTTGCTATTTCGTGTGATGGGATAATGGCATAAGACATGTATGTGGAACTTATATTTAAGTATTCTGCACTGTGCTGGGTGACGTAAATTTGTACACAGTTTGGAACGAACACTCAGAAATTCTTTATTTGTGATAAAATATTATATGGTAAGATTATAATACCTGAGAATGAATTATATAAAAATGACAACGCAATACCTACTGTCTACTTTCATATTTTGATTACAAAAGCATGTAATTGTATACAGTTATAATTCACAACTAGGACCATCTCTATAGCCGCAGGATTAACCGCCCATACCAGTAATACTGGAATTACCGCCTGTAATTTCAGAGCTGTCCAAGTGATGGCTAGGCACTTTTTAAACTTGTAATTACACGTGTGGCTATTGACTATGGATGTTACAAATGTATCCTTCTTAGGTTTTAAAGGCTGTCTTTTGACATTGTGTAAGTGCTTTCTTGCTTTCATTGTTCTATTTTGCATAAATAAATTTTTATATGAATAACATTTATTTCTCGTACTATTTTTTTCCCCATAGAGTATTCCAGTTTTTCATTGCTTTTAAGCGATGATCCAGAGACAACATATTAATATGTACCTCACCAGGCTTATTCTTGTAAGAAATACACCGGATTCTTAGATATATACCCAA
>NC_051414.1:38033866-38033956 GCF_015228065.2 Penaeus monodon
GCACTGTCAATCTTTTTAACTCGTCTTCCTCGAAAAGCTTAGATTTTATAACCTTCATTTTAATAAGAGAAACAGAAAATGGATAAAAAA
>NC_051414.1:38034099-38034640 GCF_015228065.2 Penaeus monodon
ATTCACTCAAAGTTATGATTGTAGTACGTTAAAGGGTGAAAATGACGATGTTTAAAGTTATAAAAAGCTAAAATCAATGGAATACTTAACACACGCAAATGGTCCTTTTGAACACGTATACCCTCATGGAATAGAGGTTTGCAACAATGAAAGACACATGTTTACTAATAGGCATTCGACTCCTACAAAGAGCATAGTACTATAGCCTATTCGTAATAAAAGCTATTCGTAAATAATGACTAGAAGATTTCTGTTGTAGAATATTGTATAAATAACGAAGATATAATACTGGAACAAAGCTATTGTAGAAGAATGGAATATATACGAAATATAATGAGAGAAAAGGTCTATTGTAGAAAATTTTGGGAAAATATATACGAGATATAATGACTAGAACAGGATATTGTAGAATATTGAAAGAAATACGAAAATATATGTGACAATGAAGCTTGAAGCAGAATTTCCTAAAATCACAAACAATTGGGTGTAAGGAAGAGCAGCACTTGTGGAAATATAAAAGAATATATACCAGAGAGAAAAA
>NC_051414.1:38038519-38039064 GCF_015228065.2 Penaeus monodon
GTAAAGGAAACAATCATAAAAACTAAAAAGCATAAATTTTATTGATTTAAAATGTAAATACGACTGCAGTTTGAATCTAATTCCCTGCAGCAATGACACAGCCGCAAATTAAAAACAATTTCTTGCAAGACCAACCATTAAAAACTATTTTTGAAAAGTAGTGTTTTTAAAAATGCCAATTGTCACTTTAAAGAATTATAAAAGGGGAAAAACTCAAAATCTCCAAAAAAGCATGAACAAAATATAAATAAAAAAATCACCACATCATATAGCCCCACATACAACAGCATTTAAAATTTAGAAAGCACAAAATTTCACCTTTTTTTACCAACATTTCTTGATTTTGACTAGACTAATGATGCATTTCCTTTGTCAAATACATCTTTCAGTACATCTCCAGCGTTTTGGCACTTTGAAACACGAAATGTCTTCTACCATAAATACTTTGACCTTATGACATCCACTTCTTTTCATGCTAGTTCATACTTCATGGTATTGAGCTTTCTCATTCAACCAGCTGAAGATCTTGTGAAAAAATAGAGCCA
>NC_051414.1:38039229-38039916 GCF_015228065.2 Penaeus monodon
CGTACAATGATGGGTGGGCAGAAAAACACTGAATAACCAAATAATTTCATAGATCATTTGATATTCATCTAATAACTGCAACAGAAAACAACTTCAGTATAAGCTCCAATTCATAAATCCTCTGATATGTACAGCCACATGTTACCATCTTACAGTATTTCATTCTCCCGTCCTATAAACCCATCCTTTGACATGCTAGAAGGTACATCCCCCTCCATATTCAAATTCACCCTTCAGCTCTGCCAATGTGTAAACCACCAGTTTTGATTCTTGTCTCCGTAATACATAGTAATATAATTATGGGGTATGTGTTTCCAATTAAAGAGTTGAAAGTGATAGTTCACCCACTGGAAAAACTGGGTTTAGTGAACTTGTAACAGGACTGCACAATTGGAATTATCCCCCTGTCTGAAGGAGGAAAACCAGCTCTGGGATTATACTATCTTGAATCCTTGATGAAACATACAAGCATACAAGTTGACGGGAAGAAATATCCATGTGAAGCAATAAAAGTATTGTGCTTTTTTATCTAAAAAGACTACTAAACATATTGCATAATGTGGCACCCAGTCACTTTGACATTAAACATCCCTGATATACCTGTAATAACTACTGAAATCTTGGTATATCCCCATATATATATATCTCCCTGATATATTTCACTTACTGTACTTTTTTTTTTCTTTT
>NC_051414.1:38040328-38041053 GCF_015228065.2 Penaeus monodon
AAAGACAAGACAAGACAAGACCACAGCATTTTCCTGGCGACACTGAGTTGATAATAAAGAATCTTCAACTTCTCAATTTTATGCTTTCTGAATTCATATAATCCATTTCTGATAATCTTTTATGGCAGTAAATGTTTTACAAAGTAAGTAAAAAAGGAATAAACTGTACTCAAATTTCGGGCCTTAATCAAAATTTAAAAAAATCATAATACATTAAATTTACACAAAAACAAATTCCCAGTAACAAAGGGAAAAAAGATTATTTTAAACTTTTAGGGAAAAACAATTGAAAGGTATTCTCAAGGGGATGGGGGGGTTTTTCCCCGTGTACTATGGGTAAAACCTTTTAATACTCACCCGACCCCAACCCATCTCCCCCCATTTGGGGGTTTTTGGAAGGGTTTTTTTTAAAATTAATCAATTTTAAAGGGTTTCCCGAATTTAAAAATTCCCCCCCCTTTCCCATGTAATTCCCCTTTTTTTTTGGTCACTTCCCCAAAAGGTGGGTTTCTTGAAAAGCTTTATTCACATGGTTTTTTCAAAAAAAATCGGGGTTTTCAAAATGGGTAGTTTTTTTTTAAAACCTTTTTTCTTTTTTTTATATTTACAATTTTCCCTTTTCCCTTTAAATTTATAAAAAATTTTTGGGCCCAAAAAAAAAAAAGGAAAACTAACCAAATTTTTCCATTATTAAGGAGGATCAATGGTGTAACATTACTGAAATA
>NC_051414.1:38041084-38041191 GCF_015228065.2 Penaeus monodon
CAAAGTTTTACTGAGGGTGGTTCCTGAAAGATTAAAGATTGAGAAGTTTGAGTCTTTATTATCAACTCAGTGTCGCCAGGAAAATGCTGTGGTCTTGTCTTGTCTTG
>NC_051414.1:38041606-38042288 GCF_015228065.2 Penaeus monodon
AAAAGAAAAAAAAAAGTACAGTAAGTGAAATATATCAGGGAGATATATATATATGGGGATATACCAAGATTTCAGTAGTTATTACAGGTATATCAGGGATGTTTAATGTCAAAGTGACTGGGTGCCACATTATGCAATATGTTTAGTAGTCTTTTTAGATAAAAAAAGCACAATACTTTTATTTGCTTCACATGGATATTTCTTCCCGTCAACTTGTATGCTTGTATGTTTCATCAAGGATTCAAGATAGTATAATCCCAGAGCTGGTTTTCCTCCTTCAGACAGGTGGGATAATTCCACATTTGTGCAGTCCTGTTACAAGTTCACTAAACCCAGTTTTTCCAGTGGGTGAACTATCACTTTCAACTCTTTAATTGGAAACACATACCCCATAATTATATTACTATGTATTACGGAGACAAGAATCAAAACTGGTGGTTTACACATTGGCAGAGCTGAAGGGTGAATTTGAATATGGAGGGGGATGTACCTTCTAGCATGTCAAAGGATGGGTTTATAGGACAGGGAGAATGAAATACTGTAAGATGGTAACATGTGGCTGTACATATCAGAGGATTTATGAATTGGAGCTTATACTGAAGTTGTTTTCTGTTGCAGTTATTAGATGAATATCAAATGATCTATGAAATTATTTGGTTATTCAGTGTTTTTCTGCCCACCC
>NC_051414.1:38042464-38042993 GCF_015228065.2 Penaeus monodon
TGGCTCTATTTTTTCACAAGATCTTCAGCTGGTTGAATGAGAAAGCTCAATACCATGAAGTATGAACTAGCATGAAAAGAAGTGGATTGTCATAAGGTCAAAGTATTTATGGTAGAAGACATTTCGTGTTGTTCAAAGTGCCAAAACGCTGGAGATGTACTGAAAGATGTATTTGACAAAGGAAATGCATCATTAGTCTAGTCAGAATCAAGAAATGTTGGATCAAAAAGGTGAAATTTTGTGCTTTCTGAATTTAAATGCTGTTGTATGTGTGGCATATATGATGTGGTGATTTTTTTTATTATATAGTTGTTCATGCATTATTTGGAGTATTTGAGTTTTTCCCCGTTTATAATTCTTTAAAGTGACAGATTGAGCATTCTTCAAAACACTACTTGATTCTAAAATATGTCTTGTAAATGGTTGGTCTTGCACATTGTATTGTTATTAATTTGGCTGGCTGTGTCATTGCTGCAGTGAACTTAGATTCAAACATGCAGTCGTATTTACATGTATATAATCAATAAAA
>NC_051414.1:38046501-38046977 GCF_015228065.2 Penaeus monodon
CACATTTTCTCAATTCGCACTGTTTATTTATTTTTTCTTCTGGTATATATTCTTTTATATTTCCACAAGTGCTGCTCTTCCTTACACCCAATTGATTGTGATTTTATGGACTTCTGCTTCAAGCTTCATTGTCACATATATGTTCGTATTTCTTTCAATATTCTACAATATCCCTGTTCTAGTCATTATATCTCGTATATATCTTCCAATATTCTACAATAGACCTTTTCTCGTCATTATATTTTCGTATATATTCCATTCTTCTACAATAGCTTTGTTCCAGTCATTATATCTTCGTATATTTATCACAATATTCTACAACAGAAATCTTCTAGTCATTATTTACGAATAGCTTATATTACGAATAGGCTATAGTACTACTGCTCTTTGTAGGAGTCGAATGCCTATTAGTAACACATGTGTCTTTCATTGTTGCATCCTCTATTCCATTGAGGGTATACGTGTTCAAAAGGACC
>NC_051414.1:38047218-38047307 GCF_015228065.2 Penaeus monodon
TTTCTTATCCATTTTCTGTTTCTCTTATTAAAATGAAGGTTATAATATCTAAGCTTTTCGAGAAGACGAGTTAAAAAGATTGACAGTGC
>NC_051414.1:38047433-38048481 GCF_015228065.2 Penaeus monodon
TTAGGGTATATATCTAAGAATCCGGTGTATTTCTTACAAGAATAAGCCTTGGTGAGGTACATATAATATGTTGTCTCTGGATCATCGCTTAAAAGCAATGAATACTGGAATACTCTATGGGGAAAAAATAGTACGAGAAATAAATGTTATTCATATAAAATTTATTTATGCAAAATAGAACAATGAAAGCAAGAAAGCACTATACACAATGTCAAAAGACAGCCTTAAAGCCTAAAGAAGGATACATTTGTAACATCCATAGTCAATTAGCCACACGTGTAATTACAAGTTTAAAAAGTGCCTAGCCATCACTTGGACAGCTCTGAAATTACAGGCGGTAATTCCAGTATTACTGGTATGGGCGGTTAATCCTGCGGCTATAGAGATGGTCCTAGTTGTGAATTATAACTTGTATACAATTACATGCTTTTGTAATCAAAATATGAAAGTAGACAGTAGGTATTGCGTTGTCATTTTTATATAATTCATTCTCAGGTATTATAATCTTACCATATAATATTTTATCACAAATAAAAGAATTTCTGAGTGTTCGTTCCAAACTGTGTACAAATTTACGTCACCTAGCACAGTGCAGAATACTTAAATATAAGTTCCACATACATGTCTTTATGCCATTATCCCATCACACGAAATAGCAACGATTCTCTACCCAAATCGCCCAGCTTAAATCACAAACCCTAAACTCAAAAAGTCTCTACCCTCAACCATTTAAACAACCCACACAACCTAAGTATCTAAAAGATGCTCCGTGGATGCACAAGCCGTGTTGACAGCAGCGACATCCGTGGTGCTCAGTAGGATATGTCCCGTTGAGGTGTAGGTTGCCATGGCACCGTACTCCTGCAGTTCGAGGGAAAGAGGGTTCTGCTGCAGGTGGCGTCCGGGGACATTGCGCAGGTCGCCGGCTTCGCTCGAGGTGTCCTGCCGGCGCGCGCGGAAGGCTCGGACCATCAGGACGGCTTTGGAAACGGGGTTGTGGGATAAATGGGTGTGTTAGTTTATTTATAGAATGCATTTAGAATCTACG
>NC_051414.1:38048608-38048805 GCF_015228065.2 Penaeus monodon
ACGTATACGGCGGCTGTTTTCCGTAAGCTTTTCTATTAATGACACAAATACTTCAACTTACTCAGAGTAATGACAATGCTGATGTAGAATCCAACAAAAACGATCAACAAAATGTCTGTGACGTCCCCCCATCTTTTGGTTTTCTCATCGTCCTTGAGACTCTGCGAAATAACGGGGAACGTCTTTGATATTGATAT
>NC_051414.1:38049029-38049539 GCF_015228065.2 Penaeus monodon
CTTCCTAACCTTACACAGTTCAGCGACAAACATATTAACCGCAGAAGGAAAGTCCATATAACTTGCATACGTCTGTGTCGCATAAATCGTTGCATTTTCCAGTGTTTCATCGGGCATCTTTTCAAGTAAGGTTTCACTTCTCCATATTTTCACCTACAACAGAAAAGAACAGTGCATAAGATCAATGTTTTCCGTTTTCCGTTCATAATCCCATAATACACGGATCCCAGTCTTCCATACATTGGCCATTTATTTTACATACATATTTATAAAATAACCTCCTAATACACAAAACCCCATAATTAAAGTTATTTGATGCTGTTAAAAGGCATCTAAATAACTGGGTAATCACCTGCAATGGATTCTGAACAGCTAGCATAAAGACAGCGGACTTTCTTGTTGTTAAGTTGTAGAATCTGGCGGCTCCCTCCATCAAACGGTCGACTGGGTCTTTCGCACCTTGTTTTTCGTTGGGTTTTGTATCTGGATAAAGAAATAGTGGGGACGTAA
>NC_051414.1:38049759-38049898 GCF_015228065.2 Penaeus monodon
TTTTTTTTTCTTTCTTCCTCATCTAGTTTTCCTACACATGGTTCATTATAAGGCAGAAAAAAAAATCGTATTAGTGCCTTGTCTTGCTGTTCAACAGAGAAGGCAGCAAAGAGCAATCAGCATTTTTCGGTATATGGAA
>NC_051414.1:38050410-38053759 GCF_015228065.2 Penaeus monodon
AGCTACAGTATCCATCTACAGGACCCCTTGATAGCGTAATTCATATCGACCAAAAAATAAGTACAGAACCTTACCACGGGAGCGAACTGTGTCAACCAACAATAAAAATACTGCTACTCCTTCCGGTCCGTCATCTTCACACATCGTCAGGAGTTCTGCTGTCATGATTTCTGAAATATTCAACCAAATGTGCTACTTCAAATGCCGTGCTTGCAACAATGAATGAGATATATTCGGATGAAAACGAATGTCTGTGCAATAAAGCTTTTAGTTTATTTCATTCGCGCTTTCATTTTTTTTTTTTTTTCGTAACACTTGAATGTCATTTTATGTGAATGATATATAGATATATATGAATAAACATAAAAAAACAATAAACAGGGGCGTAACGAATAGTTGTTACAGAGTAAAGTATCTAATTTGTAGACAAAGTGGGCAGTTTTCTCCTCTTATTATTTGCCGAACAAGGGTAGTTAGTGAAGGGTGCAAGCCTCTATTTTGTATACATCAATTAAATTTTAGGCGGATCCTGAACTGTAATTTATCTGCAAAGTAGTCCGATTTCACCGCTTATTTCGGCGTGCCCCAGAAAATAACTCAAATAGGCCTACACCACACGCAAAACACATATAAAAAGGAAATACGGACTATGAAGGTATGGCAGAGTGTTGTCGGGGTCGCATAACTTCACGTCCTCGATTTCGTTCACTTCCTGGGCCAAACATGCACTGGACTGTGGTTGCGGAAGATTGTTCAAGTTCCATGCTAGGATAAGAGTGAGATAAGTAGATAAAATTAGGTCTTTCTTGTAGGCCAATACCTGTGTGAAAGTGGGTAATAGTTTTCTGCTAGATCGCTTAGTGAGATAGAACTATCTGTTTTCATGAGGGAATAACACATTTCATGGTTTCAAAACAAATGCAAATACTCCTTTTTATGTAATAGTGTGTATACTCAAGCTGTCGGATATAGAAAGATCTAAGCTGAATATAATATGCAATTATCAAAACGATCTAATCTTACCTGCCGCCTTGGTCACGATAATAAATAAACACGGTACCCAAACCCTCTCAAATACCATTTTCGCTGAGTATATTTATCCGCGAAATCTTCAAACTCTTCATTTAATTCAGTCACATTTATCACGTCACAATCCTCTGCGAACGAAATACAGAGCGTTAACATTTGGCCTCACACAGACAAAGACTTAACGCTTACTAGACACTCAGACAAACTACCTTAACAAACAACAGCATCTTTACAGGACACATATCCGGTCATTGAAGTACATCTCTAAGAAATTCATTTTATCTGCATTTCCCTGTCCACGGAAGTTTTTTTTTTCTTATATACCAATATCATATTTACTCATTTCTAAATCATATCAGTCTTGCTGTTGTTTTATCACTTTTGATGTATAGATTTTATTGTGTTCTTTTCACCAATAGACAAACAGGATGCGGACTACGGGAAATTCCAGTGATATCAGAGATAAAGTAGAGTGCTACTTCTGAGTCGACATCTCTCCTTATATATGGTCTCTTTATCATGTAAATAGTTTAAGGTCAAATAGTATTCTCTTTTATATTGTTTAAATTCGTTTACTCATACACATTTTAAGTAATTTAATCCCCTAATTCACACCATTCATAAAAAGGAGAAAAAAATTAGGTATGTATTACAAGAGCGGATGTCATTCACACACTCACTCACTGTCTAAACCCAGGAAATCCTATCAGCAAAACCTTAAGCGAAAAACGAGTGTCACTGAAGCCAAACAAAGCAGGACAGTGCAAAACAGTAGAATTCATATATTTTTTTTCACTCTGCCAGTTATATATCGTCGAGGTTTCGGTAGACACTTCCTGAAGGTGTAATTCCAGGTAAATTTCGAATCTGATGTCTTGCTTTCCAACCTATTTCTTGGTTATTGCGGTGCAGTCGTAATTTATTTGTTATTATCAATATATTTATAATGGCAGTTCAGTAACCCCTTATCACAAGCAGATCTAGATCTTCATAGATTATTTTTTTAAAATGTTCGATTTTGTGATTATCCTTATGATTAGTTTCTAAGTGTTGTCTAGAATATATATTTTTTTGTTCTTGCACCGCCGTTTCTTATTTTTGATGTAAATCTATTTTACAGTATAATGTAATATTATTCTATCCTCATTCACCTGTTATGTGCAGGTTCTTCAGTTGATCCGTCTCACTATAGATAAACGTCACTTGTAAAATGTGCATGTCATATGATGATATTTCCGGATTTATCATTGCTCCATGGCCCACATTTTATGATTAATACATTCAGAAAGATCATATTGCATTATGTATATAATTTGTGATACTGTGGCATCATATAATAATTGTTGTCGCAAGATATCTCGCTGTGTATACATGAGCTTGTGCGTCGGTGTGTTTAATTTTGTATTAGTTGTTTCAGGGTCTATTTAAATGTATGTAGAATCAGTATTTACAAGCGAGTTTCATACAACGTGTTATTACTTTCTTTTAAAAAGTAGACACCTCGTACACAGGCAATATACTTTGTAAACCTTATAAACTTTAAACCAATGCATGCATCGTAGTTCGTAACTCGGTAAAGTATTGTAAATCATCAAAAAACTTATTGATAAAATATGATCTTAAACAGAAGACGATAACCGAAGTTTTCTTTTCTTTCATAGGCATAAACAAACAACGTCTTTAGTTATAAGCTTTTATTTGTGCAAAGAGATACAGCTAGGCTTAAGGCAGCCACATGATCATCCTGCCTGCAGACTCGCCATAAGGTAATATGTCCACCTTAATCTACGTTATTCCTAAAATAACATACAAAGGGTTATTATTCAACAATTAAATTATGCAGCTCAATCAGCATAACGTATATGCTTCTATAGGATTAAGTACTAAATATAACATATTGCATATTCTACATATGTACAAAAAACACTAGAAAGGCTCCCTAGTCCTGTCACATAAATTATTATTCTACCTGTGGCTCATGTCCACAACTAGAAAGCACACTTATGCCATGTACGGTAAATAATTACAGTTTTATTTAATAGGAAGCACTGTAATCTGGGATGTATGTATCCTTCACAGAAGCCAAGAAATTACAGTGGGTGGCACGCGCTCCTGTACCATGACTGGGTCTTGATACCTATCTAATTAATCACCTTTTCCCACCCCCCCTGCTAGCTGAGGTTATCATAGTAGAAAGCAGTTTACTTATACATTAAAGAATACTATATCACACTATAATCACAAGAATGGCCACAGCAGCCGCGCAACATGCTTAACAGTTTGTATGTACTATATAACAATTTACTACCCTGGCAGCAAT
>NC_051414.1:38053788-38054079 GCF_015228065.2 Penaeus monodon
CAAGGCCTAAATATCTTAGGAATTCAACAGCAAGGTACGGCCTTTCTGACAAATGTATGATAAGGAGTCAAATAAGCTATGTAGTGCTGAATTGGCTGCGCTTATGGCTGCCAAGGACAAGCTGGCCGGCTGTCTGCATATGGCTTAACTTGCTGAGACAAGCACCAAATGCTTTCTGCAAAGAGAAGAGAAAATTAATCACCGTTTTGTTTGACGATTCAATACTTAATGGCAAAATAAAGCTTATATCAATTACATCTCCAATCACAAACAGACACACAAATACGCTAA
>NC_051414.1:38054138-38054778 GCF_015228065.2 Penaeus monodon
TCTGACTAACAAACTTGCTGCCACCATTTGAACAGTACACACACCTGGGAGGTGGGCTCAGGTGTCACTGGTCTGCTGGATTCGGTTCTCCCACTGGGCAATCAGGGCGCTGCGCCTCCTCACCATCTTGTCCGAGGCCTGTGGAGAAAAGTTTTTCTTCGTAAGTAAACAAAAAGTTTCTTTTTTTTTTACCTAATTTGTAAAGCTATGTGAACAATCTGACTGTCGCCAAGAGGGTAAGAAATAGTTGTGATTTATTAGGGAAATAGAAACTTATTTATCTGTTCTAGTGTATGGTTATCCCGGGCTTGTGTATCAAATCATATAATATCCATTATGATATCAAAATAACCGGTATCTCTTGTTCAGTAAACAATATCTAAATGCAGATTATCTAATTATTAAATGGCTTGTCCATGTCACCGACAAATTATGTGAAATAAAGTACAATCAAAGATAGCGAAAAATTGTAGCCAGTTATTTTATCCAACTCTATGGATAAACCCATACTTCATTCCGTTACAGTTTCTACAAATTAAATAATTTCAGTACAAAATTGAGCCGCCATAAGTGTTACATACAATCTTATATTACCAAAGCATACGCTAATATTAACAAAACATTACTGAAGGATACGCTT
>NC_051414.1:38054843-38055205 GCF_015228065.2 Penaeus monodon
TCTGAATGTTACGTATGGTTCTACATTACCAAAATACACAGTCAAATGAATACAGTATTAATATCTTTCAACTGAGCCCTTCTACATGTCAAATATAATTCTGTAGCATCAGCAGCGTCTACAGTACAGTGGGTGCAACATTAGATTATTCCCAAACAACTGACTAACGCTAAGGGACCCTCACCTTTTACACCCAAATAATTCTGTCTCCATTGACATCCACAAACTGTTTGGCGTCACAAATGCGATATATTTGCATTTTTGGGGTAAAAAAATATATAAAAATATCTACAGACGTTTCTCAAACTTAATGATTTCATGACCTGATTGTTTCTTCAGTATATATTTCAAATTAATTACAT
>NC_051414.1:38055239-38055444 GCF_015228065.2 Penaeus monodon
TGTGTTGTATCTATCATAGTTTTAATCAATTATCCTTTGCCCTTATATCCAACATTTCCTAATTCACTTATATTCCGTACTCTTCATCTCATGCCATACATTTATTTGCCTTTACACCCTGCATTTCTTATTCATTTATATTTCCAGATATTTCATCTCGTACCTTGTTTTCCTTCTTTTAACACCCTGCAGCATTTTTTATCCA
>NC_051414.1:38055498-38055772 GCF_015228065.2 Penaeus monodon
CATACTAACCTGTGTCTGCTCTGGCTCGTCCTCTAGAAGATTAGGATTGGAGAGGACCGAGCGAAGACCATTGACCTCGTGCGTGTACATGTGGTCCTGAAGGTCGGTCTCCTCGTGGTCGTCAGCTCCGAGACCCGCTAGGTTGGGCTGGGACTGTGCGAGTTGGCGGGCCCTTAGACGTCTGTGAAAAAAAGAAGTCAGAGTTTTAGTGATTGAAAAAAAGGAGTCAGAGTTTTAGTGATTGAAAAAAAGGAGTCAGAGTTTTAGTGATTGC
>NC_051414.1:38055828-38056883 GCF_015228065.2 Penaeus monodon
TAAATAGTTTTTGTGATTGAAAGAAAAGAAAAGAAAATTGTATAAGATAAATAGATAAATAGTTTTAGTGATTGCAAAAAACGCATGTGTATAAGATTGCGAGGCGAGGAAGATTGGATATGAGAAAAATAGAGAGAAAAAATGTACTAGAGTAGAAGTTTGGGGAGCGAGGAAGAATGGATATGAGAAGTAATGCAAAATACCAGAATGTTTCGGGGTACTTTCACACTTAATTCTACATACGAACAAAAAAAAAATTGTCTCAAACGCAAAACAAGTCACAAAAGTACGCAAAAAAAAATCCTCCGCTATTTAATGCAATCGTATAGTTTCCCGCACGCTTTATACTCTACGAATGAGCCTTTTACCTCAATTCCTCTTCTCTCATCTGCATTTCTCTCAGCTCTGACTGGATCTTCTCCTCCGCTGTGCAGTGAGTCCGGCGATAAACCTGGTTATTCTGCTGTCTGAGAGGTTCATCGACGGCGTCTGATGGCTCTGTCCTCATCCGTGCGAGCGTCTCCCTCTGTACAACTGCAGTCTGCGAGCGACGGGGAAAGGTTAGCAGGGCGCTCGTCGGGATAAGGTGCTATTTTACATCATGTGAAAACGGATCTGGTTTAGTTATTTGATTCTCTATGGAGTAATGTGAGAAATGATCTGGATTAATTACTGGATTCTTTAATGAGAAATGTGAGAATGGATATGGATTAATTATATGATTCTTTATTAAGTAATGTGAAAATGGATCTTTATGCATTCATTCTCTATTGAGAAATCCACTTTAACGAATATGGGATCTGTATCTCGATAGTTTTAGATGATATAAAATCTAGTCTTTAAAAAAATATATATCACATTCACAAGTGACGTCCAAACACCTGGCGTCCACTTGGCAAAACAATTCCCGAAGAGGAAGGGCATGCCACAGGACGCAGAGCGCCGTCGGCCACGCCTTCTGCCAAGTAACGAACGCCAAGCGGAGGCTGTACCTTTGGTTCCACTCTCATGGGTCTGGTGGGGACGCCCCGGGATGTGGATGCCACGTGGGTGAG
>NC_051414.1:38057008-38058354 GCF_015228065.2 Penaeus monodon
AGAGGCTCTTGGTCAGGCCCCTGGCGGGGGAGGGGGTAAAGTTGGGCACGGGGGAGGAGGGGCTGCGGGGGGAAGGACTGCGCTTCGTCACGGGCGTGCTGAAGCCTGCAGGTCTGCTGGAGGAGGAGGGGCGGAGGCGGGGGCTCTCGCTCACCTCCGTGAAGTCTGACATACGGGTCACCTGGCAGAAGGAACGGGAGGCTTAGGCTGCGAGCTCCTTACGGGGGCCGGGCGGTTAAGGAGGAGAAGGAAGGTCCTCTATGCCATACAAGACACCACTTTATATAAGACTTAGGGCACTGCTAAGATTTAGCAGCATAAGATTATACAAGCTATTCAGTTACTTAGTATATAGTTCAAGCAAGAACTCTATTAGTGGCTCATGCCAGGGCTATCCTGGGTGACTACCCAAGCTCAAGAAGAAAACAATACATACTGAAACAACGTAACATATTAGCAAAACAAAACATTACCCAACAATAAAAAGACAATTTTTTTGCCCGAAGATTGCCTTTGATCGTAATTCAAATAATTTACTAGCTACCATAAAAATAAATCTGGACAAGAGACAACGTCTCTTTACACTAGGAAGGCCAAGCATACAAGCAAACATTAAATAAGGCAATGATTGCTTTTGCTCTACTGTTTCGTGCCCTTTGACTGCTCCTTACCGTGACGTCAACTTTTGGAATTACCGGTTCTGTCTTTGCAAAAATTTTCCTTCTAGCTTTGACTGGCCTTTCGAATAAAATATATTTCTCACCAAATCCACGTGTTAGCTTTTGAAACCAAAATTAAATCACGTCAAATTAGATGAAAAAAAAATATTTCAGTCATGAAATGTTTCAAAGTTTCCTCTCTATATAGAACCTATAAATGCACTATCAAAACCACATGAATAAAAAGCCCACAAAACACACACACACAATCAAAACATATATTTTTGAAGACAATCTGCACCAACTGCCCCGAAGAGCCAAGACCCGAGCCTCACCTTGGCATCGACTGTCTCCTCAGACATAGTCAAGATCTTGCCAGCATCCCTGAGCTCCTTCTCCTTCTGGCTCGTCTCCTGGATCTCCTGCTGGATCCTGTTGGTGGCAAGGCGCTGGACGCCCCTGCGGCAATCCGTCACGACCGCGGATGGGCGTGCGACAGCGGGCTGTGCGGCGGGGCGGCTGGGGGCGGCGCTGACGGGGGCATTGGTGAGGCCCTTCTCCCTGCGGTACGCCTCCTCTCTTTCCCTGGCGAGGCGGATCTCCCTCTCGATCACAGACTCCTTCTGCATCCTGCAGGGAGGAAAAAGATGCGATTGGTACAAATTTCTCAAAATCGTAATACGTAAC
>NC_051414.1:38058603-38058763 GCF_015228065.2 Penaeus monodon
TAATTCAGAAAAATCTCTTGTCCCCTTTTTCCATTCTGAAACGCCACGCTACAAAGCCTTGGCTCCGATAACCGTAATGCATATTGAGTCTCCTGTTGTAATCATGGGCGAACAGATGCAATATTCATGCTCCTCCATACAGTGCGAGGCCACGGCGGTT
>NC_051414.1:38059271-38059612 GCF_015228065.2 Penaeus monodon
ATTGTAGTTCCCGTATTTGTTGCGTGCAATCTTATTCTACATCTTTTTGCAACCACTCTAGTTATTAATGAGAGCTAAACACTCCCGGCAGTGGTCACCCCTTCTGCTGTAATAAGCACTTCCTGTTTCAACCATGACCTTCGACCAAAGTACAAAAAAGGCGAGTACGTGTAATACCTGCGTCTTACGTGAGCTGTATAGCAATCTACAGAGATCACAAGAACTACTGTAAATATCAATACCCTTAAAAGGTCTATAAGAATATTATATGTATCTTTTCATCACACAGGCTCATCTACTGAATGTCTCAACGTATAAAAGTCTTATGCAGTAACCGTGGG
>NC_051414.1:38059759-38059855 GCF_015228065.2 Penaeus monodon
GACCGTCATGCACTCTTCTTCCGAGCCACAAAGCACCAAAAAGCAGCTTTCATCTCCACAGAAGTCCAGACCAGGAAAAGCAATACCTCAACGTGT
>NC_051414.1:38059977-38060536 GCF_015228065.2 Penaeus monodon
CACACATCTGCTTATTAATCATTGCAACAGCAGGAACACGTATAGTAAAAAACAGCATTATCACAGGTTCGAAAATAGTAACATTACCACAGTTTCGAAAAGAGTAACGTTATCACAGGTTCGAAAATAGCAACGAGTAATGTACGGGAAAGACTGCTATTACTTTGAAGGAACCGTTAAAAATAATAAAACATCGTATAACTGAACGCAACTGTGCGCTTGGTAACTGAAGGATCAGTTATGTCGTGTCTATTGCTATGTTCATTATCGCCAGTGATCGAATTATAACGATACACAATGCTATTTTAACAGTACATTTACAGCAAAAGTAATTACGCGTTATCGGCTATAATAATAGCTGGTACATCGAAATATAACGAAAGTACATTGACAGCAAAAGTAATTACGGGATCATTACAAGCAACAATCGAATAATTGACAATACCATTTAACAACGATACAACGGCAAATTCAATTACGACGCGTCAAAAAAAAAGTTTTTCTTAAAATAATCGACAGTAATCTCCAAAATCTACTAACCAAAATACTTCTCTGCTCG
>NC_051414.1:38060574-38060854 GCF_015228065.2 Penaeus monodon
CGTTCTATAAACACCACCAAACTACTCGCATACGCACAAACAACCACAAAACAACCACTTCCGGCTAACTGTCCGCCGCCATCCGCACATTCCGACGGACGTAGCGATGCGGACCAAAGGGGACGTGCAAACCCAGCATCAATCTTGGAGAAAGTAAGTCAAGTGCTTTCCTTGCAATTGCGTGAGTCTGGAAAACGCGTTGGGAGGGGGAGGGAGGGAGGGACGGGGAGGAGGGCTGGCGAGACCTAGTTGGGAGATTATGGTGGTAGAGGTAGAGAAA
>NC_051414.1:38060968-38061234 GCF_015228065.2 Penaeus monodon
TAAAAAAAAAAGGTTCCCAGCGCCGGGGAAACGCCTTACTCGCGTTCCTCTCTCGGCGCCCAAGGAACACGACCGCAGCACACGACAAGGTGGCACTCGGCGCCCTTATTCTCGCCGCGTCACTCTCACCCCCTGACCGAACAGTAATATCCACGGTGGGCGGCGAAGGAGCCTCTCAACGGCAATGGGCGTGGGCGATCTCTCACGGCCCGCGGAACATCACGAGCTGCTGGCGACCGACTGGACTGCCGGCGAGGGAATAAGGG
>NC_051414.1:38061584-38061749 GCF_015228065.2 Penaeus monodon
GGGGCATCTCAAATATACGGCTTCAGCGAGCTATACTTAGCAACCGCAGACTTGTAAAGAAGCGAAACAGGATTATCCCAAAAGTCACAGGCACGAGTACGTTGAGGTATGATTTACATTTCAAGCAATATGTCTGTTAAAATGTTCATACAATAAAATGCGATG
>NC_051414.1:38062214-38062676 GCF_015228065.2 Penaeus monodon
AGCCCACACGCGACTCCTCAGCGACATCTCGCAGACCGAGAAACGAGAGCGAGGGAGAAAGTGCGAAACAAAAAGCTTCGTTACGACCCATTATGCATTTCTACGCCCGCAGCCAGTTAGCGTCGCACACGATGCCGACGTGTGGATAACGTACAAAAAAAGGGGGGGGGGGGAAAGAGAGAAATGTATGGAAAAGCAGAGAAGGTAAAAAATACAAATATGAAAAAAAAAGGTAAAACAAAAAAATACAAAACAAGGCAGGAAAAATAACTATACAAATCATCATAACATAAACATACAAAATATAGAAAAATAAAATAAAATTAAAATAGAAATTAATGAAGGCTGACTCCTGACACAGTGGGCGTGCCACGGTCGACGTTTTCACTGTTAACATGATTGCGGTTAACACTACCGTCAGACAGCTGATCGGTATTCACTTCACTTCACTTTCAGGAATCG
>NC_051414.1:38063152-38063225 GCF_015228065.2 Penaeus monodon
GCACAGATGGACTCGGCCAAGTGGCGGGAATATCCATCTCGATCTTGAGCTCTCGACCCTCGGGAAAGTTCCT
>NC_051414.1:38063729-38063798 GCF_015228065.2 Penaeus monodon
CGGCGTGTGGTACGGTAAACGCGCAGGAACATCTGTCGTGTGGCGCTCCGCTCTTCGTGACCGCACCAC
>NC_051414.1:38064035-38064140 GCF_015228065.2 Penaeus monodon
ACAGGAACTCAAATGCCTTTCTGGAATTCGGAGGATCTCTTGGGTTTTTGGATTTTTTTTTTCTTCGCTATATTTTCCTCTTTTTTTTTACCATCTTGAGTGGAT
>NC_051414.1:38064528-38064594 GCF_015228065.2 Penaeus monodon
ACGCCACGGGAACCGTTCCTTGATGAACTGCAATGACTTATAGTTATGTTGCTTGCTCCCTTCCGA
>NC_051414.1:38064629-38064745 GCF_015228065.2 Penaeus monodon
CCACCACCCTGATTTACTCACGCTGTTCACCACAACTTCCTCACTTATTCTTCACCTCCGTCGTACATTCACAACAGCACGCTTCTCAGTCTATCTCTTTTTCTTTCTGTCTGTCT
>NC_051414.1:38064955-38065159 GCF_015228065.2 Penaeus monodon
AAACCTCACAGCCTGCCTTGCGGTTATACTCCTGTACGTAACTCGTTTCTCCAGCAGTGACACAAGGACACATAACAGCTCTTACAAGTGCTTGAACCGGAGCACAGGAAAGCAACTCGCAAGCACAGAGACAATACTTACGGTTCGATGATGAATGCTACCGACAGCATGATGGTGATTGCAGAATGTACTTAAGTTCCAGAA
>NC_051414.1:38065191-38066147 GCF_015228065.2 Penaeus monodon
CCTCGTTATTCGGTGTTTCTCCTGATCGCACTGCGTTCACTATACGACATCACATCACTCTTGTTTCGCCATCTTCGCGAGCCGAATCAACACCGCACCATAAGGTAAACACAACACTATATCCACGGACAGTAATGAACACAAAACACCCCTCCAAATGCTCGTGGGAAAAAAATAATATAATGAATCACAGCCGAATACACGAACTAGGGAGTCGACGTCCATTCACAACGAGAGCTCGAGCAGGTCTCGTAGTTCGCGTTCGAACCCGCGGCCGCCCACGATCCTTTAGCATTTCGCAAACTGGTCCTGCATCCCGGGCGTGTGTCGTGCCGGGTCGTCGGAGCAGCCCGCCAAGGTCCTTTCGTCGTGGGGTAATTCCTATGCCCTCGCGTAGGTAGGAAGGGGAGTCCCAAAGGTAGAAGGGTGGAGCGGGGGGGGAGGGGGGAATCCCGAAGGGAGGAGGGGGTGAGAGGGGTGTCACTAAGGGGTGGGGCAGGAGGGGAATATCACTGAGGAGTAGGGGAAGAGTGGGTACTTCCAGAATGGGGAAGGAATAGGGAGTTTACTTGATGAGGAAGGTGGGGTTAGGAATAAAAAAAAAATCGGAGTAAGGGTAATGGGAATGCTCAGGAATGCTCAGGAATGAAGATCTTGAGGAGTCGCTCAAGCTATACGAGCGGTGAGGGAATTCGAACTGGGACTCGCTCTGAAGGGGGTGGGGGGAGCACCGACAGCAGCAGCGCCAGTGGGTCTCCTCCAGTGGCTCCGCGCAGACTAAAACACGCCAGCCGCTGTGTTACTCTTTGCACGCGCGCAGCCTTCCTCCGCGGCTTTCACTTTATGCTAATTATAGCGAGGAATAGTTTTCGGTTTTCGGCGTTCGATGACGCTCGTCTCAAAGGAGCAGGTGTCACGTGCGTCGAAAGAAATGGGAAGGGCGCGGAGTAGGAAAA
>NC_051414.1:38066846-38067135 GCF_015228065.2 Penaeus monodon
CAAGCCCCTGAGAACTATTCGATTGCAACAAATGCAATCGCCTCGGTTAGTTAGCCCCGGTGTCATCATCCCGGCGCTCGCCCCGAGTGACCGTTACAAGCGCGTTACTCTTCATACTCATTACACAGTACGGCGTTACGGTGACCATCGGCATATGTCACGTCGCAGCGAAGCGCTCACGCCGTAGGCACTTGGCACACCTGCGCCGCCCGTTACGTTCAGAAAGGCCGCCGGACCGCTGCTCCACTGCCCTCGAGGCGCCATGCACGTCACCCTACGTAAACATGCG
>NC_051414.1:38067448-38067768 GCF_015228065.2 Penaeus monodon
CCCCATTCCCACAAACGCAGGGTTACCCCCAAAACGCACAGGAATCCACGCATTGAAACATTGTAAAATCTCATCTCTCTCCAGCGTTTAAGGTCAGTGGCGATATTACGGAACGCGCTTCATGCAGCAACTCGCGAGCGTGTCAGAGGAGCAGAAGACAATTGAATCATGATGCGCGCACGCGATCAAGCGGGGCGGATGCCTGCCTCACGTGACCTCTGACGTCACCGGAGACACATGTGACAATCGTGGGCGGAATTTGCCTCCGTCTGCTGCATCGTTGTTAGTACCAAGAGGGAGAAAATACGCGAATTTCTGGT
>NC_051414.1:38067809-38067945 GCF_015228065.2 Penaeus monodon
CGTATTATATTTACGAGCGAATCAGTTCTACCAATTCCCTTAAATATCTTTTCCTCAAATGTATCCTTTTTCCCGACTTTGTTCAGATCGTAAATATGACCTAGTGAATGCAGGTCGCCGTGACCTCGCAGCATCT
>NC_051414.1:38068317-38068395 GCF_015228065.2 Penaeus monodon
AGGGATAACGATTAGGAAACAGGGTGTAAAGGCGGAGGGATAAGGGAAGGGTACGTCGGAAGTAAGGGAAAAAATGGC
>NC_051414.1:38068483-38068576 GCF_015228065.2 Penaeus monodon
AGAAAATAGGGTCAAGGTTTTTATGTGAAGGCGTGGTCAAAGCCAGGCCGTGGGCGGGAAGCAAACAAAGGTCATTCTGACTTCTCTCTTTTT
>NC_051414.1:38069007-38069077 GCF_015228065.2 Penaeus monodon
CTACCAGGACGCCGAGCTTCCCCAAGGTAAGCAAGTAATCCCTCTTGCATCTGGGATTTTTTTTTTTTTT
>NC_051414.1:38069100-38069387 GCF_015228065.2 Penaeus monodon
TTGGACGGGGAACTTTGCGCTGACTCACGCGGAACTTCTTGGGGGGGGGGGGGGAAATGCATTGCAACTTGCGAGTCTCGAGGATGTAGACCGCCGGGGCATACCACACAGTCATGCATTAGTGTGCATGACTCGATACAATGACGACTCGGTGGCCCTGTTCATCACCCTGTCGCGGCGCGTGCATGAGCACCAAAGAGGAGATAGACGAAGGGGGAGAAAAATAATGTTTCGTACCATTATCTCTGCTAAAATGAAAACTGACAGATACGCACCATAACCTCTAC
>NC_051414.1:38069567-38069850 GCF_015228065.2 Penaeus monodon
AGTGAACACCGTTTATCAATAACAGTTAAACCTCCGCCACACAGACGGCAGATTATGCAACTCCCTAGCTGCTACGGCCGCCAGAGCACGTAACCAACTCTCGAACTTTCATTAGTGAATGAAAAAAAAAACATCAACAAAAAATTCCCCCCCCCCCCAAGACGAGAAAATAAAATATAATCTCCAAAAAAATTAACATCAGTCTCCAACCTGCTACCTGAGGGAGTTTTTGCACCTCACGGCCGACCCAGAAATCCATATATAGCAACAACACGCGCGCGGT
>NC_051414.1:38070251-38070372 GCF_015228065.2 Penaeus monodon
CCACTTGTGCACATCTCGGCCCCGTGATCGCCTCAAGGCCGCGGGGGAATATTCAAGACCAGGGCATCACGAGGTAAGGAGAACGGCTGTGATTTGTCCCAATTCTTGGGTATACTTCCGT
>NC_051414.1:38070717-38071228 GCF_015228065.2 Penaeus monodon
TGTGTATATGCGTGCGCGTTTATGCCCGTTAACCTTTTCCCCGCGTCATAACAATTCCAGGTGTCGCAATGATCACAGTTTGCCACAACAACTGTTACTTTTTTTCCTTTTTTTTAATATCTTCAAAATTATTCCCACTTTTTCAAAGAGAACTTCACAAAAAAACACCGATCATATCTGGGCACACTCAGTGAATATTAATCCACACCAGTATCATAAAAAAAATAAAATAAAATGACCATGCAGGCTGCAAGGACGCGCCTCCCACTCTCACTCTCACTCGCTCACCTAAAAATATCAGCTGATTATAAACACATGACGACGATTTGCTTCAAATTAATAAAAAAAGAAACAGACAGACTAATTTTCGCCAAAGTAGGTCTTTAATCCAGAAAGTGATTTTGATAAAAGACGAAGGTGATGAAAAGAAAACAGATAACAAACGAAGAGAAACGATGCAACACGCAATGGAAAAAAAAAAAAAATCAGATATTCCCAAAATAATTTTGAA
>NC_051414.1:38071442-38071757 GCF_015228065.2 Penaeus monodon
TTCCGCCACACAGTTCTTCGAAAATCCCAACCGCGCGACGCCCCTCTCCGACGGAACCGAACACTCACCACGGATCAGCTGCATCGTCGTCATATCCCCCGAAGCCGTGGCCGCCCGCGTCGCTGTCCTCCGCGAAAATCAGCGGCGGTGACGAAGGCAACGAAGGCGAGGGCGGCAACGACGACGTGACCAAATCCTCGAGGATCATGTCTGGCGGCGGTGGTGGTGATGGCGAAACTCCCGACTCGAAAATGACACGGCTGGGACTTCTGCACCGGCCACCACGCCCTGGGCGCTCTCGTCCGTCCGTCTTTA
>NC_051414.1:38071887-38071967 GCF_015228065.2 Penaeus monodon
ACGCACCTTTTGAAATATAGCCACGCCCACGTTGGCATTGTTAATATCACGCGTAGTGGTCATAGGTCACTCAGCCAGGC
>NC_051414.1:38071995-38072181 GCF_015228065.2 Penaeus monodon
CATTGAAAGCGCTTCAACTTGGTCCTTTCAATTTTTATCCAAGCTTAGAATGACGTGGCGGTTGTGAATGATACCTTAAATAATACTCTTTATTGAGTCTAATAAAAAATAAAACTTTTATAAAAAAACATTTACACCATACGTGACTCGCATCTCTATTGGTGTATGCACAAACCCCCCGCGCGC
>NC_051414.1:38072212-38072627 GCF_015228065.2 Penaeus monodon
TCTTATCAATTATGCATAACCTTTATTAGCCGATGGATAACATCTTTGTACAATTTAAGTGAAAATTAACTCCGAAAATACCAAAGGTCTTATCCCCACGACTGTCCTCCACCTGGCCTCCGCTCCACTAACCTTTTATGTTGTACTTCCCGCTAATGAAAACGTGTCGCAATAAAACTTCCTTAGAATAAATGTATACAAAATGTAAATCAGAGCATTACAACAACGAGCTGACGAGTACAACAGCTTTCTTGTGCACGAGATTTCTGAGCTTCCGTGAGACGTCGGAGAGAGTAAAGAGGAGCCTTAATTGACCCGTCTTGTTCGACCTGTCAGCTGATCTCGTCCAGCTGATCGTCAAAACAAAAAACAAAACAAAACAATGCGGACAGAAGCGGCAACCACAACGAAATAG
>NC_051414.1:38072666-38072765 GCF_015228065.2 Penaeus monodon
AGGTGGAATAGAATGAGAGCGGGAAAAAAGACAAATGTCTGTCCGAAACAGGAATGTTAAAGAAAAGAAGTCGATAAAAGTAAGTGCCAGTAATATTAT
>NC_051414.1:38072808-38072932 GCF_015228065.2 Penaeus monodon
ACTAAAAACACCCGGTTATGTAAGCCTGCACGTACATAACAACAAACAAATGAATACATTATCAATCCATAAAACACCTAAATGCCATGTCTTGATTTCGTTTCCTGCAGCTGGTTCTGCTGTC
>NC_051414.1:38073114-38073750 GCF_015228065.2 Penaeus monodon
ATCCATCAATCACTGTACCTTGTGTAGACTGGCTGGTCCTCCTCCTCGTCCTCAAAGGGTTTGACGGTGACCTTCCTGCGACCGAAGTCCAAGTGTGTTCCCGGGTGCATGAGTTCGGGGGACATGATGCGGCTGGAGAGGCAAGGGAAAGGAGGGGACTCGTTAGTCTGAGAATAATCTTCGAAGGTGGGATGAAAATTATATTAACTTGTCACGACTGTTCATGATGAATGATTATATAAAAAAAAAGATTGATCAATTGAGCTATAAATCAAATCTAATACAACAACTTTTAACAAAATATACTGTTTGCTTCTGAGTTTACTTTTACATCCGCTTTTTATACAATAACCATGAAGGAGAGTCTGTACTTCCTTCTAGTTTAGATTTATATAAAAAAATAAAGTTTCAAAACTACCTTACTGTCACATATTTCCTAAGCCTAAATGTATTTTTACTCTAGCGCTGTCCAAAGACATTATTCTCGTCTGTCATTTGACGAAAGTCCAGTAACCACAAATAAAAAAAAAAGACTTCATGAGGGTCTCTGTGTCAAATACCACTAAACCTTCATAAGACGAATCGTTTCCATCTACAATCTTACATAACATCTTAACAGCTGTTCTGATCTCACTC
>NC_051414.1:38073770-38074121 GCF_015228065.2 Penaeus monodon
CCCAAGCATAACTTTTAAAAACTGTAATTCAAACCGAAAGCGTTTGGAGTTTCATAAGACCTCTAATGGCTGAAGAATCTCCAATTGCTATTACGGTCGTTGGAAGTAACGAGCTTTTAGCAGCACCCCGTGTGTTGTGGTTTTATCTTGCAACACAAAGGGCTTTTGTCCAGTCCACAATTATTTTTGAAAATTCCGAATCGTGTAAGTGATTGTTTTATTTTTGGTCTTTAATTATTGGGAAGCCACGTTTAATTTACACGAAAATGTAAAAAATTGTAATAGTAATGGATTCAGCACTATATTGAAGAAGTTGATCTTGGAAAATATAAGATCGTTTTTACTGCACTA
>NC_051414.1:38074422-38074857 GCF_015228065.2 Penaeus monodon
ACCTACTTTTTCTTCTTTTCTGCCCTTATAATGACGAACATCCTGCGTAATTTCACATCTACAAAAGCTCAATGGTCCGTCCAAAAACACCGCCAAAAAACGCGAACAATTTCCTAACAATTTGCACTAGATCACTCTGATATAATACCACCAACTACAGACTCCAAAGACGAAAGTCACTGTTACATGTCTCGTTTATAACTGAACATCAGAAGTATTATTTTTTTCCCGCATGTCGAAAAAAATAATAGGTTCAGAGATATACACAAACTGTATTCTTTATTGCACAAATATATTCCTTGGTTTTCTTAAGTTGCGGCCATATGAAAAAGAATTACTGACTGATAAAAGTGCATTTCAACATTTCGACGGTGCGAGATATTGGTCGTTTCGATCGATTTATTAATAACTGCTAATATCTTTTTATGATTTTAT
>NC_051414.1:38075004-38075242 GCF_015228065.2 Penaeus monodon
CTCGTTATACCCCAGTACCAGTTGTTACAGAAGCAACCACACTGACCAGGGTATAGACGACGATCTGGAAAACTATAATAACCATTTTAAGGCCGAATAAGGAGAAATGACCACCATTAACCCCGTATGGTACTGATTCCAAATGGTTCTTGCAGTTGCCATAGCTTGGACAGTTGTTATATTCTCTACATTTGAAACGAGGGCATTGGCGTATAATTTCCCAGGAGGAATCTTCTGG
>NC_051414.1:38075297-38075881 GCF_015228065.2 Penaeus monodon
AATCTGCTACTGCATAGATTTAACGTTGGATAAAATCGGAGACTGGTTAACTTTACTGGTTGTTTAAAAGGTCAATATTGCCTCGTTTCGATGGTTGGAAAAAAATTATTGTTGGTTGTTAAAAAGGTTCTTATTAACGGGTTTTCATAGTTGAAAATAAAAATGTCGTGACTATATTTTCTTCATGTTTATTCCCCTCTTCTCTCTGGGTAATAGCACTTTGTATTTTCCCTTACTCTCGTTTTTTTTTCTTTTCATTTTTTTTTCTCTATCTTCGTTATTTTCTACTACTATCCCCTCCTTTCCTACATGATTTCATTTTTGTTGACCCTTTTCCCAATTCTTTTTATTTCATTTTCATTCTATTTCCCTCCTGCATATTTCTGTGTTTATTTCTTCTCATTCACCCTCTTTCATAAGCTTTTTTTTCGGTTGATTTTTCTTCCCTATTCTATATTTTTTTTGCATTTCCGTTTTATTTTTTGTTCCAATCTTCTTCCACTATCCTCAACTTTCCCACATCTTTCTAGTTTTACCTTTTGGCATTTATCACTTCCCTCTAAGTCCTTGAATTTACTCTGCTT
>NC_051414.1:38075971-38076478 GCF_015228065.2 Penaeus monodon
TCACCTGTTGGATCCGTCGCTGCTCTTGTCCTCCGAGGAAGCCGGGTCGCCGCACTCGGAGAAGTTCCCTTCGTCAGTAGTGGTCGTGAGGGAGGTCAGGTGGTCCTCGAGGAGCTGGTCCCTGGAGGCCGAGCTCCGCACCTCGTCGTCGTCAAGGAAGTTCTCCCTCGAGGTGGACATCTCGCGCATCCTTCTGAGCTCGTCCTCGCGCTCCCTCAACTCGCGGATCTCGAGGGCGATCTTCGTCTCGGTGGTGTTTGAGGGCGTGGGCGTGCTGGGGAACCGGATGTCGTCAGGTCAACACCTCATCTCCCAAATTCTCAACGTTTGTTTTAAAACACACTCGAGACTCAAAACTCATTATTCATCTAACACTTAACGCAAACCCAAGACTTAATATATATTGACTCAAAATTTAGACTTAACACATAACCGAGACTAAAATTAAATTAAAAATAAAGCACGAAGACCCCTTAACGCTACAAATCCTCGTTAAACAGCCGTTAA
>NC_051414.1:38076498-38078796 GCF_015228065.2 Penaeus monodon
GTCAATCTAAGGACACGAACCTGCTGCCGAAGTACTCCGGTGGCGGGCTGACGGCGTCGTAGATCACCGGCTCCCCATCGTTGCCGGGGATGGCGTGGGTGAAGCCATTAGTGGGCGTCGTGGTCACGTCCTCAGCCAGGCGGTCCACGAAGCCTTCGTCCGAGTCGTGGCTGGCCGGGGACGAGGCGCCCTTCTCACGCACCACCGCGTTCTTGAGGCAGCCCTCGCGCCGCAGCTCCTCCTCCTTCTGCTGCTGGGCGCGGATCTCGGCCTCGATCACGTTCTCCTGCGACGGGGGCTTCTTGGCCACTGTCTCGACGATGCGGGCAGGGCGGCCGGTCTTCTGCTGGAGGGAGGGGGAGGATTAGTCGCTCGTGTCTTTCATAACGACGCTAATGGCACCCAGGTTATTTACTTCTTGTACAAACTTGTACCGGTTTGTGCTAGAACTACGAATGTATTTTCCCTGAATAATATTCAGACCATTGCTATGGGAAGTTATTATTTACACGTATTGGTATTCCTTCAAAAGATGCCTCGATTGGTGGCATTTTATTTCTGGTATAGGCTCCCCGTCCAATATAATACTGATTTAACAAAATCTAATTTCAAATGATATCTGCAATAATTTTACAATAAAATTAGAATGTGAAAGAGATGATAACTAGCAAGAGCACTGGTACACAGAGAAAAAATGAAAATTACTCCAAATATACTCAAAACTTTATTCAAATTGCAATTTGCTATATAAAAAAAAATCAAACCATAGTCAAACACTGTTCAAACATTTTAAAAATTCTGCACAAAACCAACTTAAAAATTGCTCAAAACATACTCAAACATTTTCAAAACATACCCAACAATTTGCACCAAATCAACTCACCTTCGGACCAGCCTCGGACACCCCATACACGTACTGCTTGGCGGGGCGCTCCTCCTCTCTCTCCGGGGGGGCGCCCTTGAGCTTAGCCGGAGCCTCCAGGGACGGCGGGTTGGACTCCTCCGACTCTGCAGGGGAGTTGTCGAACTGCGGCGGCGGGGCAGGGATGAATTCTAGGGGCGGCGTCACCGTGCAGGGAGATTCCTCCTCCTGAGGGAGTAAGCAGAAGTGTAAGTATATTGAAGCGATATTCTGAATTCATGAGACGCCTAGATTCTTTTTCCTCCTGGCGAAGGTTGGGGGGTGGGGGGTCATTAAGTAAAAGATAATTCTAGATTCATAGGACGTCTAGATTTTTTTTTCCTGGCGGGCCGGTAGAGACCAGTAAGTAAATGATATTTTTGATTTCATATGGGGCCTAAATTCTCTTTTCTCCTGACGGGGCGGGAGAAATAAACAAACAAAGGCAATTACTAAATGAATGTCATTTCCTCATTTTCCTGCCGAAGGAGAAATAAATTACATATCAATACGATTCTAAATTCTGACGGAGAAAAGGAAGGAAAAGGCAGTTGAACTTCCTGGTACTTCCCTTTCCTCCGTGAAGGTTAAAAGACAAAATAATCGAATGCCAATAAGATCCCGATTTTACATACAAGCCACAGAATCCACAAGCTGCATAAACACATACACCCTGCCATTTCTCCCTTACTTAGACACCTGACTTTCCACAGGCAATCAAACCTTTTTATCATTATTTTCTAACTGGGGAGACGATCCAACACTCTACATTCTCCTCCCGATTACGCTGTGGCATGATACCCTTTCGAGATCGAGATGAAATGACCTTGGAGTTTCGTGCAACGTCGTAATATTTCTTATCCGAGTTGAGATGACCTCTCTTCCACGAACATTCTGTTATCATTCCGACGTATCTCCTACACTTCAAGTATCGTATCTCAAGGTACTTCATGGAAATGACTCGCTCCGCAAAATCCTAAATAATAAAATGTTCAAAACTCATGCTTTGACTCATACTAAGTTTTAATTAAAAATTATCTCTAATCTTTATAATCATCTCCTTTATGTTGCAACTTCAGATACCTGTCTCTTTCCCTTAAAAGGTCTAAATATCTTTCTTATCTTCGCTAATAAAATAAATTCTCACTAAGTGCTTAATTTCCTCTCGCTATCTTATCCTCACCCTCAATTTTTGAAGAATAAGCTATCCTCCCCCCTTATATTGAGTGTCATCCATTTTTTTTATTATTCGTCTCTTGCATTCTCATTTTTTCCCATTCATACACTTCATCCTATCTTTTATCTTTAATCTTTCTCAACTCATTCTTAGCCGTTTTTCTGCTCTACTCACTTTGCTTCGAACTCACCCTGGCGATCACCTAAATCCTGTTATTATG
>NC_051414.1:38079191-38079430 GCF_015228065.2 Penaeus monodon
CACTCACCTGGACCACCGGCGTGACTCCAGGTACGTGGAAACGGACGTTGGCAACACTCTCCCATCCGCCTTCGTCCATCGTGGCCAACATGCGATTCTCCCAGTAGGTCTTGGTGGCTACTTTGTTGTCGAGGATACTGAAGTATTCCACCTCACCTGCCGATAAGAATTGCGGATTAGTTATGAAGATAAGGACCACGGGCGAATTAGGTATGTAGATAAGGACCACGGTCGCACTA
>NC_051414.1:38080174-38080403 GCF_015228065.2 Penaeus monodon
TCACCTTAATCTCCTAGAACAACAAACAAACATGAACACAGCCTTAGCAGAACAAGAACAACACTCAACAAAGAACAGAAAGGTCACACCGGCTCATTGCTAGCCTGGATACCATGGATCAACATGCAACTCCACATTCAGCTTAAAATAACAGGTCTGGGGAACAATCTTTCTTGCATGACTCAGAGACACAGAGAAAAGGCGAAAATGAGCATGCACGTTTGACAAT
>NC_051414.1:38080470-38081392 GCF_015228065.2 Penaeus monodon
GTTTAGTAGACAGGGATGTCGGAGGGAGGGTTAAAGGAGGGTAAGGGTTAAGAAAGGGAAGGGAGAAGATCCATGTTTACAGCGACTCACCAGGCATTTTTTTCGTTGTTTTAAGATCACGATGTTACCTTGAAAAATCGAACACACACCAGTTTTCACAAGTTCAATATTTTAACTCGAACTGACACATATCACTGCACTCCATATGCTTCGATTAACTCCCTGCTGCATTTCATGAGTGTGATATCAGCCTTGTAAATGTTTTTATCAGCATTTCAACAGATGATGTCAGCTTCATAATTTCAAGAGCTTTATCAGTACACCAATGTTGCAGGAACTGATCTGGGCTGCAGGCACGTCCTGTTACATCACCCTTTTCGTCTACAATTCAAAATACATCAACTGAACGTTCTTTCCATCATACCACATCATATATACAATTTCTCAGGACATTCTCTATCTCTCCCTGGTTCCCACGCTTATCTACCGAAACATATGCCAACTTAATCCAGGTCTTAAAACTCTAAAAGACGTTCTCCTTGTACAGTCCCATCTTGGGTTTCTTAATATAATTTCTTGAACGCGGCTGGTACAAAAAAAAAAAGGGGAGAGGGGAACTCCCGAAGAATAAAAACGATAATAACTATGAAGGGCGCGATCTATGCCTTCTTTCCCTCCAGACACATCTTATGACGCAGCTTTTCTTGAGCACTAAGATGAGATGACTTTAGGCGAGAGGATTATTGTGTTGCATAACCACTAGTGTATTTATTTTATTTTATTTTTTCATCTAGGAGGGCTTGGAAACTTAATCCGTGTATTTTCAGGAGTATAATTCCCTTCTTTGAATAATTTCTCTAGTGTAAACAAATATAAACACAAGTCAGACATCCTTCCTCAACAATCTTCGCTTCTATTATTT
>NC_051414.1:38081452-38082418 GCF_015228065.2 Penaeus monodon
GAGATATGTTCATAGGTCAAATTGAACACCGGGTAAAATACCATCCTTTCAAATGTCCTTCCTTCCCGGACCTTCAAAAATGGCTAAATATGCAGGGCTTTTTCCCTCCCAATTTCCACCGTAACACTTCCTAGCAATGAATTAAAACGATAACAGGCCTGAGGGAAACTTTTCCACTAGCAATAGCAACATTCTTTCCCCCTCTCCGCGCAGCACATGCACGGGCAAGAGCATGGCCAGACTAACAACATTGCAACAAAATCCAGAAATTTCACTCGTGTGCGCCCTGCTTGCGTCTCTATCGAATACACACGCTGACTCAAAGTACACACACATACAGGGGGTATAAAAAGGGAGGGGGGAGGGAAGGCATACCACCCACTTCTTATCTCTCTGCGATAACCGAAAACAGATGTTGACATATCAGTCATATCAAAGATACAGAAAACACTATCTATACAGCCATTACGTATATAGGAACCACCTAACCTAAACCTTAAATAAAACCATGCTATATCTCGGTGAAGTTAACCGTAAACTTTGCTACGTAAAAACACTTACTACATATTTCTCTACAAGCAACTACACCAACATCTTTTATCACCGCTTATCAGGACACGTAATCATGAAATCGCCTAATCACTTGAGCGAAAGATCGGCAATCACAAACTTGCAGCAGAGATAACAGGTCTTTGCCCAATCATTGTGCAAAAAAAAACTGCCCAATTTTTAGCATGTAAAGTTTCCAGCGATTTTTCATGTATAGGCCTATCAAAAAGGGATTAATTCGTGTCCTAAAAAAATACTACAAAAAGATATATGGCAAGAAACACGGCAGGTGGTCAGATGACAAGGTCTTATCTTTATAACAATGGGAGATTAGAGGTAACGGTCATTAGCGTCAAATCTTTTTAAGTACTATATATCCGAGGATCTTGTGTTGTTTTGTGATTTTCAGGTATAGGA
>NC_051414.1:38082833-38083241 GCF_015228065.2 Penaeus monodon
GCAGCTATCACAATTACAAACTCCCAGCTATTCGGATAAAACATGAAGATGGCGACCGTATCTCTCACACTTAGAAAAAAAAGAAGAAATTCCTTCCCATGGATACGTACCAGCGATTGCAAGTTGCAAATTTAGTGTGGGAGTTGTTACGAGATATAGCCATTAGAGGTAACTCAGTAAAGGTGTATTTTACGATATTTTCGGACCTCAGATTTTGATCGAATGTCCTCCTCAATTGTCGTTTCTAATGGTGTGTGTAGTTATGGACACATATACGCTGGTCGCTTCACTGCCATGAACTAAGGGAGATGCAACATGCGGAATTTTACTTTCCAAATTTGTTCAGACAAAATTGTATGGCTTTTGAGGAAGTACATCATGTATTTTGTTGTTCTTTCGAGAGGCACT
>NC_051414.1:38083418-38086522 GCF_015228065.2 Penaeus monodon
ATCTACTAACCACTCGCCATGTTCAAATCGAAGCCTGTGTTCCCCACGTGTGATATTCGTAAACTATTCTTAAACACACTCCCCGACCTATTTGTGATGACTTAATGCTGACTAATGTCACGATTAGTCATCACTGATTCATCAACCAAGGAGCTAAGTTTAAATTACCTATCGTGACGTCACTTCCGGCTAAAGGAATTCCTTGTAGTGCAGAATAGACAACGGCCAAAGTTCTCACAGAACACAGGACAGATTTACGTTTTTTTTTCTCTTTTTATAAAATTTGTTCGTCATGGGAATATACAGACCAGTGAGTTCTATTTCCAGGTCAGATAAAGTGATGAATGGCCTATTTACTGTAGTATTGCCAAACACTAGCTAACCTAGTCTTGCTGATGTGTATTTACATAGGCGCCATACATGTTACAGATAAGGTATTAGCTGCATCAGACCGTAGCTTGGAGTTGATACAAAATTATATATTTTTGAATATATTGTATTTTTTCTTCTGTAGTTGTATTGAAAAGTTACCCTCCCCCAAATGCAATTTCATGTGAACGTGCTGAATTACGCATTAATGAATGCATAAAAGTGTTTTGTTTTGCAGTTTATTGTATAGAAGATATGTATGTACTTCAAAGCATTGAGCCTGCAATACAGGAAGAAAAAGAAATCAACCGTTCTAAAAATAAAGTGACGCCATATTCACCTAAATAACAATAATAATAAATATAAATAAAAAAGACTCGCCAATAAACAAAAGCACCTCGACGTGTGCAAAGACGAGGACGATGCAGAGGCAACAACACACGTTACAACCCCCACCCGCAGTCCCACCTCTTCCCCTCCCCCTCTCCTTCTCCCACACGTAAACCCGCCGCCACGCGCACCGGATCCAGTAACTTACTGTTCGCTGTCCTAGAACAATACACTCTATTGTCTCTCCGTTTTGCATGCATTGTCAGAGCCGTGTTCCCTAACGCTGAATAAGCCGGTGTATCGGGGTTACACATCCTCCGCTGGCTAGGTCGTTTGGACGGGTTTAATTAAAGGGAGTCACTGTCATGGATACCTCCTCGTTTTCTCGTTGGGTCGCGTCGATGCTGCTTCATAGGGACCAAAGAAGTCTGATATTTTAAGGGATAAGTCAGAAAAATAAATCGTTCAAATTTGATTATCAAGTCCATCAACTGATTCACAATCACAATTCACAATCCATCGTTAATTTTGTATATATATTTTTATCATATCTACATACGAGATTTCGAGATAAATTTCATGCGTACAGTTATATATTTTTTATCAAAATACAAACACCAAAGACCTCATTTAAATCTTGAACAGCTTTTCAGACTGTAAGACTTCACATATAATCCCAGTAAATGAGTGCTTTGTTGCGACAGCTCAGCGCTTACCAAGCTATCTTGTACCGCAAAATGATGAGAATTCAGCGTGTATATCCTTCATCTGTTGACATACGCCCAGGTAGCAAATACACCTTTTGTGTTCTGAAATTTCGTAACTGTAAATGGCAGGTAAAGAGAAACTGCAAGATCTCGGATCAAAACATTTTCGCTTTCGTAACAGAAGTAATGTTGAAATATCAGGTTTCAATAACAGAAACCAAGGACAAACGTACTGCTTTCGCCAAACAAATCACACCCTCTTCTCTCGACTACCAATCCCCTGGACCCCCAAAAATGACCACAACTTGTGACTCAAAACGCAACGTTTCCCGACGATATTCTGCATAATGTCAACATTTATGCTTCCTCTCATCATTCCTGAACCGCTTATGAAAACCTCAAGAACAAAATATAACGCATAAAGAAGAGTATATAAACATATGAACAATCCTCTCCCTTTCTTCCCCTTGAGAACCCTGGAGACACAAACGCAGTCGCTAGGGAAGCGGAACTCGGAGCGCCCCTTGTGTGCCATCGTCCCCCGTGGCCTCGCACCAACCCAGGACAGGTACGAAGCTGGAGGTGACGCGGAGGCAAAGGAGACAGCGAGGCCCGTTATAACCCAGAGCGATCGCAACGGTATACTTTGGCGGCGTCGAAGGAGGACCTCTTCCCATTTTCTGTTTGCTTGACCCGGCCTTATATGACGGCGCGCGTTTTCTTTGCAGGGCGGTAAGGTTCCCGTGCTTAGGTTTAAGTCAGAAACACAAATTGTATAACCACAGGGTCGCGTTTCACAGTGGAAACATATGTCTGCATACATTACCCAAAAGTGAGGGTTAAAGACTTTAAGCTTCGGTGCATTCAAAATAAATATGAAACAAGCAATAACGCACACTCAGTCACTCTTAAAACGTGTACATTAACCCCAAATAAAGCACGCAGTTTCTGGTCTTTCTTTAAGGCAACCAATTACACAATTAAGCTAGTCAGCCCTCTCCTCATACCAAATAAGAACCCCATTTTCTCTGACCAATATGGCGGCGAGGTGAACTCTACGCCTTGCTGTCCACGGAAAAAAAAGTTTCAAAATTAATGCTTAGGAATTGAGTAACTGTAAAAATAACCAGCGACCGTATTATATGAGACAGTCATAATATAGCTCGTGGTACTTGATTTTTTAAAGATCGTGAAACAGAAATACATTCATTGAATACTTCTTATATTGCGAAAGTACACAGGCTGGATATATAACGCCTGACCATCACACGTCTATTTCATCACAATGACCTTGGGTTATGTTCTTGAGTTATGTTCTGGATGAGTGCTCCCTTACCCTCCACCTTCCCTTCTCCCCCCTATTTTTTAAAAATATATAATCTCTCTCCTTTACCTTTTCTCTGAGACCCTCCCACCCTCGAACCCACGCCGTGCCTTTAACATTTCTAGGTCATGACCCGGTACCCAGGGCATGGAATAATCCCTTGACCAGCTAACATGTTGATTGTTCGCCTGTAGTAATTCAACGACGTTCTAACCAATAATTGCGTTCCAAAACAAAGATTTTATTTGATTTATTTGTTATTTTGCTTTCTGACTTGATTCTCAGAGGCATTACACCGTTGCCTAGAGTGTCTGCCTGGCGGTGCCTTAACATCCACTGTGACCTTTTAAACCTTGGTGTGGAATGCGCACTCG
>NC_051414.1:38086919-38087048 GCF_015228065.2 Penaeus monodon
CTTTTCTTTTTCTCTCTTTCTTTTCTCCCTCACAAACACACACAAGCACTAAACTTCTAAAAATAACACGTTCCACAAGAGACACACCGCTTTCTCCCTGGAACACATACACACCTACACCCCCCCCTC
>NC_051414.1:38087130-38087530 GCF_015228065.2 Penaeus monodon
AAACGCACAAACGTCAAAACGCGATCATTCCCCCACTATACGTTACTGTGCAATAGCATGACTAAGCTCCTCACCTCATTAACGTGTAAAATTATACTCATCGAAAGGCACTTGGATGAAGACAGATGGTACTCGCAAGTACAGGTATGTGCCATGAGTATGTGTCGTGAGTGTGTATCGAGAGTATTTACCAGCAATATGGATCATGACTATGTGTCATGGATATGTATCCTGATCTTGTATCGCGAATATGTATTATGCGTATGTATCACTAATACGAACACAATTGCCATTCATAAGTATGTATCCCAAGTATCTTTCATGACCATGTATCATGAATATTCATCATGGCGACTCTATTGTCTCTTTGCAACGTGTATATCAAACGTACAGTAAAAGG
>NC_051414.1:38087846-38088310 GCF_015228065.2 Penaeus monodon
AGGATAGAGGAAGATGAAAAATGAAAAAAAAACGAGAAGATAACAACGATAAGACAACGAGAAAATAAAATGAAGAAAAAAAAAAGATAATGATAATGATACAAAAAAGAATGTTAAAGACGAAGAAAAAAGAAGACAGGAATAAGATTTAAAAAAAAAGAAAAGAAAATATAGCAAACATAAAAAAAAATCAAAGAAAAACAAAACACAAGAAAAAAGAAATCGAAGACGGAGGAGGAGGAGGAGGAGGAGGACACACCCCACACGTATCCCCACGTATCCGACGCCCCTGCGGAGTCTCTTCCACGCCCGCAGGAGGAAGAGAGGTGAAGCGTGGAAATGTACAGTAACTCGCCTCCGGGATGAAATCTGCCCTACATTTCATTAACTTTATCAGCCATCGCCCTTGAGTAATGTATGAGGGGGGGGGGGTAGGTACGTGTGTGTATAGGGGGGGGAGAAGA
>NC_051414.1:38088677-38088853 GCF_015228065.2 Penaeus monodon
CAAAGTGTGTATATGAGTGTATCTGGGTGGTATGTATGAGCGCATGTGTATGCAAAACTGTCATGCACAGGCTTTCGTCTGTCGGCGAAAGTCGAAAGGGTAATAATTCTGCCACACGTCGATGCCTCCGCTTGGATCGATTTCACTTAGCGTACATTTTTAGCTGCGTTAATACG
>NC_051414.1:38089008-38090194 GCF_015228065.2 Penaeus monodon
CCTCCTTTTCAAAGCAGATATACACACAGAAAGAGTAATCTATCAATCAATCTAACAATGCACAATTGCGCAAAAAACAGCTACATCTCCACAAGCAAACTATGGCATAAACCACTGAAAAAATAAGCAAGAGAAATCAATAAAAAATCTTGGCACAAAACAGCCCGCTGATATTAAGTACCCAATAATTTACCTCAACGACCAATATCACTTACACTACCTTCTTTTATGACGTAGGACACTTACTTCCAAACTTAGAATAAATAATAAAAAAAACACACACAACTTGACCTCGAGGCGACTAACCAATGCTTTTCAAAGCCACGTGTTAATCTTACCTCGTATTTAACACGCCTTAACACTCATCGTTTTATTATCACCATTAGGATTTACATGGTTGTAAATACTTAGGTACGAGAATCTTGCATTTAACATAAATATTCCGGGTTTTAAAATTTGATGTTTAACAAAAGACACATCAGACACAAAAATCTTTCATTTAGCATAAACATTTCGGTCACTTTAATCTTACATTTAACTTAAACATTCCCGGAACCAAAATCTTACACTTGTGAGCAAATACATTTCGGTCATTTCAGTCTTACATTTAACATAAACATTTTGGCCACAAAATCTTAGAATCAACATAATTTCTTTGGACACTCGATTCTTACACTTATGCCCCCCCAAATTAAACATTTCAACTACTAAATTCTTACATCTGTAATTGACATTTCGGGCACTGTATTTAATTTTGATGAACATGTTGCCGCGGTAGGTGATACAGAACTGCCACGACCATGCAAGTTGCAAATGCTTTGTGCAAGCTAAGGCAAAATCCGGTTTCAGTTTAGTACCGGCTTTTGTATTTCCGCGTGTTTGCAACCTCGCTGTGACACTGTTTCTTTATTGTCTGACAGCCTAATTAGCCAATCCATTAATTAGTCACGATTAATTAGAACAAGTACGAGTGAAAACAATACTTTGTTAATTCTTAACGACTCCCGAGGCAAGAGAGATGCTAAAAATATCGCCGACTTATGAAATAATGTATAAAAAAAAATCTGATAACTTGACCTTAAGCAAACTCCTTTTCCTCGCCTACTCGATAAGCTTTACCGGAAAAAAATGATAGATCCGGCATTTCCTATCAGCATATCGTGTTATTTATTGTTAAAACGCCTCC
>NC_051414.1:38090245-38090380 GCF_015228065.2 Penaeus monodon
ACTGGCCTATCGGGATATACAATAACAAGAGACTTACCTACGTCACCGTCAGGAGCTACGTCACCTGTCCCCTGGCAAATGTCCTTGTTATGTGTGGCCTCACAAAAAGATGTGAAAAATATGGCTAGTTTGCTA
>NC_051414.1:38090683-38090801 GCF_015228065.2 Penaeus monodon
GCAAAATAACTAAAGACTTTAATCAGAACAGGCATTCGCTCTCTCCGTGTTCGTCCGCCGGCTGGAAAGCAGGCTACTCAGGGATGCAAGGAATGTCAATCTCTACTGTGTGTGTGTT
>NC_051414.1:38091052-38091199 GCF_015228065.2 Penaeus monodon
AACGAGGATGTAAAGGAGACAAAAAAAAACTCTATTTCTCTGAGAGAGAAAAGAAAAAAAATTAATGACGACTTGTACTTAATCGCCGTGAACTTTAGACGTAACTCATATTTTATGAAATGTTAGTCCCGCCCCCCCACCCCCCCC
>NC_051414.1:38091222-38091739 GCF_015228065.2 Penaeus monodon
TCAAGAAGCCACAAGAGAACGAGTTTTCACACACTTTCATTGAAGGCCAAAGTCCTCACCCATCCCGAATGCTGCTTGCTCTCGCCTCGCTCTCAGCATCCAGATCTGCCAAAGGTTGTAACTCGGGTCGTGGCGGAGAGGGGAACAAGCCAAGCCATCTCTAACACACGAGGGTGAATTGGCCAAACGCTCTACTATGTTGGTGAAATGGTAGTTGAAAAAAAAACATGATAAAAGTTGGTGAATTGGTCAAACACTCTACTATGTTGATGAAATGGTAGAGGAAAAATAGACATTCTATATGATGGTGAATTGCTCAAACACTCTATCATATTGATGAAATGGCAGAATTGACCAAGCACTTTACCATACTGACGAAACGGCATAAAAAACACTATACATAGAATCATTATTTGTTTACAGTGACTTTCTGTCTGCCGTAACCGAGACAGTGCTTAGTACCCTCTCAAACTCACTACTACGCGTGGTATCCGTGTGTTTTAGTCAAAGTAACAAC
>NC_051414.1:38091885-38092052 GCF_015228065.2 Penaeus monodon
GTAAAGACCTTTGGCACAACGAAGAGGTAACAACAGCCAGTGTCAGCGAAGTATACATTACGTTGTGAGAGGAGCTTTGTAATATAAGCAGGGTGTATCCCTTTAAGCGTGTGCATGTATGTATGTGAGTGTGTGTTGTGCTTATATTTGCCTGACTGACTGACTGC
>NC_051414.1:38092749-38092939 GCF_015228065.2 Penaeus monodon
TAATTAGGACCAAACCGCTAATTCACAAACCTGTCGAGAAATACGAGGCTCCGTTTGCCATTAGGGACGGCTGTTTCAAAGGGGGAGCGCGCGCGTGTGTGTATGGGAGAGGGGGGGTTGAAGAGGTGTGTGTAAGGGGGGGGCGACTGACTTCATTCTTTACGTGTATATGTATGTGTTTAGCTGACTG
>NC_051414.1:38093144-38093356 GCF_015228065.2 Penaeus monodon
CATTGTTTTCCCTGGCACGGTGCCACTGAACGCAGCCGAGACTCGGCCGCGAAAAAACGACCGCAAGTTAAAGGGCCACGTATAGGCGGCCACGGAAAGGCTGCATTGTTCTTGGCCACGTGAGGCGATGGCCCAGACCCACCATTCGAGGCCAGACTCCTATGGTTTGAATCATCGCAAACCATTTTCTCTTTTATGGTGGTTTTACGTAA
>NC_051414.1:38093386-38093505 GCF_015228065.2 Penaeus monodon
GTGTCCGGCCACGTATCGGTAAGTATTAAGGCGTGAGTTGGATACTTAAATGTTCTTCGACGCCTTAACATGACAATGGTTTCTATTGTTTATTTTAGTATTCGGTAACACGCATGGAT
>NC_051414.1:38093645-38093928 GCF_015228065.2 Penaeus monodon
TGGACCGCACGAATAACAGAAACATCCGGGCATTTTCCACGCCACGTCTTCCCTCAATACCTCGATCACCTTCCTGACTCTGCACACATTATGAGGGTAAACAATGACCCTCATAGCGTGTATATTCCTAGCAGGTAGCAAATGCCTGGGGCTAATGGCCCTCATAAGGAGGTGAGTCAGTGTGAGGGAATTGGCTCACTGAGTCAGGTGAGGAAAGGGTAATGAAGGTAACTAACCTCGTTTCACAAGAAGGAAAATAGAGAGGGGGATACAAGAAAGGAGA
>NC_051414.1:38094015-38094104 GCF_015228065.2 Penaeus monodon
ACGGTATAAAGAGAGAGAAAAACCGAAGAAAAAAATTAAGAACAAAAATTGAACAATTAACTCTCCTTTACTCACTACTGACCAACTCT
>NC_051414.1:38094237-38094655 GCF_015228065.2 Penaeus monodon
AACACTCATCTCCCCTTATCTCATACATTTTCAACATGACGTAAGAAATACCCGAAGTGCGTCACTAAATCCATCAAAAATCCAACAACATAAACCATAATAAATAATGCATGTTGCAATCATGTGCAATCGCCGTCGCAAGCATCATTCCTTCACTGGGAATGAATGCGAGGATGACGTAATCGATGAGAGAAAACATGCTGACATCCAATCGATCAAAAGGCACATTTCATTTTTAAAAATTTGGCAGGTATAAAAACAATACGGATGGGTATATATACAATTAAATAAATTGATGAAAAAATGAAAAGAAAAGGATCAAAATGCAATAAATAAACTCATGAAAAAAATAACAAAATAGAAGGTCAAGCATGCAAATAAGTTTATAACTCATACAAATGAAGTTCGTTCCTTGCGA
>NC_051414.1:38095052-38095213 GCF_015228065.2 Penaeus monodon
TCACGGGGATCGGGATGGTCCGGGTCAGCAGCAGAAGCGGGCGCAAGACACACACCTGTTGAACGCAACGAAAGTCCAATTAACTTAGCAAGCAAGGCACATGCGTGGTTACGGAACACATGACATACAGAGTGTATACTAGCAATGATATTTATGAGGCA
>NC_051414.1:38095373-38095523 GCF_015228065.2 Penaeus monodon
TATATGCGTATGTATGGCGTGCTGAGGACATGCATGGTTACAAAATACATATATATAATTAATATAACATAATCTAGCAACAATATTCATCACAATTAACAAAAATCTCACAGTAACAGGGGGGGGGTTTGACATGCACTGGTTTATAAA
>NC_051414.1:38095544-38095719 GCF_015228065.2 Penaeus monodon
ACGTTATTCATCCACAGGTTTAACATACCCTGTGGTTATTGCAATGAAAATAATAATAACAAAGAAGTAGAGTTTACAAAAGGTCGTAAAAAAAAACAAAAGCAGATTTTTCATGCGATCGTAATTAAACCAAAAACATAAATATAAATAACGGTCTTGGATCTTAAACGTCGTC
>NC_051414.1:38095880-38095996 GCF_015228065.2 Penaeus monodon
TTCCACGTAGAATTTACATTTTCATGTCAAGCCACGCAGGACTGCCTGGGGCCATGACCACTGCCGCCAAGGCCATGCGGACGCCATGCGTTATGCACGTCCCTCTAGAAGGTCAT
>NC_051414.1:38096400-38096569 GCF_015228065.2 Penaeus monodon
ATCTTCCACGAGACACCTAGAAAGTTCCATGCGGTCCTCATGTGTAGATTTCCCCCGAAGGCCATGTGGCAGAGACGATCCCCTTTCCTCTCAGTGCCAAATGGACGACGGTTGCTTAATCAAGGGGAGAGAAAGTGCGTGTGTGAATTTTTTAGAAAAAAGAAAACCT
>NC_051414.1:38096995-38097627 GCF_015228065.2 Penaeus monodon
CCCCTGATTATCCGCGTGAGACCAGCTCTTAATGACCGCCATGGCTTGAGACCCTCGCCTTCACACCTCATTAGTCGTGTCATTTGCTTGGGGTAATTAGGACCGAAACTGACCGTCGCACTCTTTACGTCCTTCGTCACTGACCGCAGCCTCCTTCCAACAGCTGGTGACACCGCGTTCTCGTTGATTAGAGGCTACTTCCAACAGCTGGTAACACGTTTCTATCGATTACAGGTTTCTTCCAACAGTCCGTGACACCGCGTTTTTACTAATTACGGTTTTCCTTCCAACAACTGGTAACAATGCGTTTCTATTCCAGGTTCCTTCCAACAGCTATCACCTTACTTCCCACTAATCACAGTAGTGACACCAAGTTGCCACCAATCGCAGTCCCATCCAAACCGCCTTTCCACCACACACAGTCCCCTTCCAACAGCTGGCGACGCCGCTTTCCAACACCAACACCCCCTAAGAACACTCAAGACCCCCATACCTCTAGTCCCTATTAACAAACACTAACAATATATCGCAAATCTATTTCCAATAAACACACTCTATTGGACCTCCTCCTCTTCCCAACGCACTCGGCCTCCGGTATTTTCAAAAGACATCACGCGCGTCACGAAAGCCAC
>NC_051414.1:38097835-38097982 GCF_015228065.2 Penaeus monodon
AACTTCAACACAGTTCCTCTACGGCATTTCCGAGCAATAAACTTAATCTAATGCCGTAATAAAACGAACTTACCCTACAACAAAACCAGAAGGTAAACTCACGCGACCTTTACTTAGAAAAAGTCTAACCCTCTACGTCCACGACCT
>NC_051414.1:38098137-38098390 GCF_015228065.2 Penaeus monodon
GTTTTTTTAGGGGGGACACGCAAAAATAAATCGCATTACACGATATGGAAAAAAAAATCCCACAAAAAAAAAAACGCGTGAAGACTATTCTTGTCCACTTCTCTCCCAAACTCACAAAGAAATAAAACAGAAAATAAAAACACGAAACAAATTACACAATGAACACACGGAAAAAAAAAACTTTCTACGCACTGAACAACACAAACAGACGGACTTTCGACGTCCTTTCCTTCCCCATTTCTACCCCCCCCCC
>NC_051414.1:38098431-38098498 GCF_015228065.2 Penaeus monodon
CTCTTTTACACACTGATCATCACAAAAAACACAAACACCAACACTCCACCCTCGTCTCCCCTCACTC
>NC_051414.1:38098719-38099642 GCF_015228065.2 Penaeus monodon
ACCTCCAACCTTCACAAACTCGCCGAAACACCCAACCTTCGTGGAGCCACCGGGCGGACAGAACACGCGCGCGGGAGGAACGAGGCAAAAACTCGGGTCGCCTTCTGCCTCGAGGTCTAACAGAACCACTTTCCCTCTCCTGTCCTGCGTCGTCGGGAGCTCGCGTGACGTCTAAGCTGGGTTTCCCTACCACTGAGCTGGGTGGATTACGTAGGGTAGAGGTGTACGGTACCGAGTATAGGTGTACAGTACGAAGCTTGGGGTACAGTGTTCTTAGTACGGTGCGGAGTAACAGGACTTAGTACGGGAGCAAAATTCTTAGTATGGGTACAAGGTAATAGGTAGGGAACACAGCCCTTGCTACGGGTATAAAATAACAGGTATTTAATACCTACTACGGATACGCAACAGGTATCCTGGGAATATAACAGTATAACCTCTAAAACAACAGATAGATTTCACATCACACAATCAAGGCACAAACGACAAGCCTTCAATTCAGAGACGCTTTTATATGGACATCAATATAAAAAAAAATTACACACGTACTTATGCAAGTTGCTACACGCGGTTGGTACAAAGCACACGGAACTCTAAGCATTGCAATTTCCATGTTCCACGCAGGTACAAAACGCAACGGTACACACACTTAATGAAAGAGGGGCAGGAAGTGCGTTGTACGAACTATACAGTATTGTTAGGCTAATAATGACAGGAAAGAGGGATTTTCCAGTTAAAATAAAAAACGTAGAATATAAATCGCTCTCCCCCCCAAAAAAATAAATAAACACCAGCCTTTAAATGCATGGAATAAAGTCTACAGACAAATTGCAAAAAAATACAATTCGTTTGCTCGTAAACGTCCAAAAAATACACATTGTTTATTTACATAACGTTTATCAGAGAGATAAAGTTGTGTAGAA
>NC_051414.1:38099894-38100894 GCF_015228065.2 Penaeus monodon
CAACATTCCTGTTACCAGCCCAGGGAGAACCGTAGGTGATATCGCGGAGGTGCTGAACCATCTGTCTTGGCCAACGAACCTTGCCGCTTTGGGTGCTGGTGCGAGAGACCTGCATGGACTACTGGACAAAGCGCGCCAAAGTCAGTTCACTCCTTCGTCACGCACCAAAGTCAGTTCTCATTCCACTCCTTCGTCATGAACCAAAGTCAGTTCTCATTCCACTCCTTCGTCATGAACCAAAGTCAGTTCTCAGTCCACTCCTTCGTCATGAACCAAAGTCAGTTCTCATTCCACTCCTTCGTCATGAACCAAAGTCAGTTCTCATTCCACTCCTTCGTCACCCACCAAAGTCAGTTCATTCGTTCGTCTCGAGATTAAAGTGAATACGTATCCGTAACTGAATAACTCTTAATGTTCTGGTGGCATAAGACTCATTCCCTGGTAAAGTCAGTTCATTCCTAAGTATTGCGTCAAAGTCAGGTCGTCCCTTCGCTTCGAGATTAAAACCATGATTCTTAAAACTTCGTCGCCGATTACATATATTCAAGATCTGAATGACATTTATTATACTGATGACATAGGCCTAAAAATCTTGTCGCCTGTATTGCATGTTCAATAACATTACATTCACAACACTGAACATATGATATCACAGTCATCAACAATGCCTGTTCACCTTTAAAGCATTTATTAAAATGATGACTCAAGCTCTCACAGCCTGCAACGAATGTTCAATAACATTACATTTATAACACTGAAGATATAATATATATATCTTTTCTACACATTTATAACACTGAAGGCATAATATATATCTTTTCTACACCTATTACACTGAAGCCTCAAGTTCTCACAGAGCCTGCAATGCGCGTTCAATTGCACCACATTCATTACACTAGCGATTCTAGATCCTCATACCCAGCAATACTTGTTCAATAACACCATTACATTTGGATCGAAATAGCATACTCATTTTCATCATCCACTTTCAAAGATGTGG
>NC_051414.1:38100922-38101084 GCF_015228065.2 Penaeus monodon
CTTAACGCTAATCCAGCTTATCACTACATCACCTCCGGTTGCGACACGTGACCCAAGTTGACTGAGATCCTACACCCAAAACCTAATTAATTATTTCACGCTTCACTTCATCGTATATTTCACAAGAAAACAAAGAGATCAGCTCTTGGACTCCCCCCCCCC
>NC_051414.1:38101153-38101236 GCF_015228065.2 Penaeus monodon
CACGCAATCATGACCTAAATAATCCCTCTTTAACGAATGAGAGAGAGAAAAAAAACGTGACCAAGAAAAGTGAAAGGAATTAG
>NC_051414.1:38101337-38102350 GCF_015228065.2 Penaeus monodon
TCCCTATATCGCCATATAAGAAAAAAAATATACCGCTTCTTAAAAAAAAATCTATCTATCCACATATAAACAAAAAACAAAGAAAACAGCCCACAATTCATCAATAATAATTCCCAAAATACCTCCGCCAAGGATGAGAACTCGCCGTGACATCTTGACAGGCGCATGACAGATGGTCGCTAGAGGGGCGCCAGCTGGATGTCCACATGCTAATACATCCGTCACGTCCTTCGCCGATGTCCACACACTGAGAATTCTCTTATCTCTTTCTAATTAGTCTATAAGCCTTGGAACGGGAGAGAAGATTCTTGTAGGCCTACTATATGTATACTATGGATTGTGATATTTTCGTTAATTGTATGCGATTGTATTAGTTAACGATAAGGGATTATATCTATTTACTTAATTAAAAAAACGGCAAATATCAAATCGTAAACAATGATAAATATTAGCGCATGTGATTCTCAAAGAACAGACAGAAAACAAGCCTAAAATCTATATGCGTCGAAATAAGTTTAGTAAATCCAAATCCCTCAAAAAATTAATGAAAGAAAAAGAAGAGGAAGAAAGAGAAACGAAGTAAAAAAACAAGAAAAAATGGGGGAAAAAGGCGAAGCATGATTTAAAAACAAGGGAAAAAAATAAACCCTTTAAAAAAAAGAAAGAGAAAGAAAGAGAAACGAAATAAACTAAGAGGGAAAAAAAGACAATAAAGAGAAAAACAAACAGAGACTAAAAACGAAAAACGAAAAAAAAAACACGAGAAAAGAAAAGAAACGCAAAAAAGAAAAGCTTAAAACGGCAGAGATGGCCCAGAGCGCCGTCTGCCCTCCGTCAGCCTCGGCCAACGTCCCTGTCCAGCTCACAGCTTCCCGGCGAACCACGCGCTTAAGACGACGTGAGGGAAGCTAGGAATAAGGGAAGGGGAAAAAGAGAATTTAAAAAAGGAGTAATAAAGGAGAAAGAGAAAAATAAGAATCGTGAAAATAAAATCAGGAAAAAGAGATGAAGGT
>NC_051414.1:38102397-38102480 GCF_015228065.2 Penaeus monodon
AACGTGACAAAATCAAGAAAGAACAGAGAGAAAAATTCAGATCAGAGAAGAATATTTTGTCCACGGTAACCGACGACATGTAA
>NC_051414.1:38102515-38102616 GCF_015228065.2 Penaeus monodon
AGGCCGCTCATACAAGAGACAAAACCTAACATCTTCGAACGGATAAACTAAACAATTTCTATCAAGAATAACAATTTGCACCGTTCTTCAAATACACCAGG
>NC_051414.1:38102667-38102839 GCF_015228065.2 Penaeus monodon
CCATCAAATACGAAGCGAGAAAACGGCCAAAAACAGCCACGCGACGGCAACGCACCGGCAGCAGCCCCTTCGCAGCCCCGAGAAGCAGGATGGCAACGTCACAGAAGCAGGAATCGCCAGCAGATCGCCGCGGACGACCCGTGGGTGAGTCATACCCACGACCCTTCTTATT
>NC_051414.1:38102896-38103279 GCF_015228065.2 Penaeus monodon
TCCCCTTCTCCCTTTATACTCCACCTACTTACCCTTCCAACCCTCCCCCCCTCCCCCTGTACTTCTCCCACTATCCCTTCAATCTCCCCCCCCTTCCTTCCGTTCCTCTCCCCTCCCCTACACCCCACCCACTATTCCTTCAGCTCTCCCCTTCCCCCTCCTCTTACACCTTTAGCCCTCCCCCTTTCCCTACCCCCCCTCTCTATCCTGGTACCTCTCCCTCTCCCCCTGCACCCCCTATCTCTCCTCCCTCACCTTATATACCTTTCCATCACCCTTTCTTGTACTCCCCTACCTATTGACACATCTCCCCTCCCTCATCCTGAACCCCTACACCCGTCCTTCCCCCCCCCCTTCCCCTAATGCCCCATAACCCATTCCCT
>NC_051414.1:38103338-38103506 GCF_015228065.2 Penaeus monodon
CCTTAAGCCTGCAGAACACGTGGCCGGCAGAGCGTGAACACACCTGCCTTGCTCACCTGGGATGCCATTTCTAAACGCGAATAATACCCCTTGTTGCAGCTGCCCGGATGTGTCGGGGGGGTGGGGGGGAGTGGAGAAGGAGGGGACAGCTACCAGACACAAAAAATG
>NC_051414.1:38103581-38103780 GCF_015228065.2 Penaeus monodon
TCACACACGCGCCTGTTTCTCCTTCCTTCTCTCTCGCCCTCCCTTCTTCTCTTCCACCCCCACCCCCCATCGTCTCTCACTCCCTTTCTTTCATAATTTTTTCTCATGATTCTAAATTTTTTTCCCATCAAAACAAATAGCTCTTTTGTAATACAAGTAAGTAGTACATCAGAGTCGCCATAGACTGAGCATCAATAGC
>NC_051414.1:38103967-38105167 GCF_015228065.2 Penaeus monodon
CGCAGCTCACAAAAACCAAAGAGGAAATTATAGTCCACTTTCCCCCCCAAGACAAAGACCTGGCGATGTGGCGTTGGACAAGCACTCTATGAACACCATATAATGAACACAGTACATCGACTTAATATAATGAACACTATATGAACACTGTACAGACAAAGCCAAACACTATATCAATGCTATATGACCTCTATGTGATGTCATGTGAACAATATACAAAACGCTCTTTGAACTCTTTATAAACTGAACACTTCATAAACGCTATGTGAATACTAACCCGAGGCTATATCAATGCTATCTAAATGCTATAAAGATGCTATATTACACCAAATTAACGAAATGTTTAACTCTAAATAAACACCATATAAACTGAATGAAATGCACGCATATAGAAGCACTCTGGACACCATATGCAGCGCTACAGGAATGCCATACAAACACTATAAAAAATGATATATAAACGCTGCACGAACATTATACAAATACTATAAAAAATGCTATACAAACTCCCCTACGAACATCATATCAACACTATCCACGACTGCTATACAAACGCTCTGTAAATACGATGTAAGCGGCGCGCCTTTCCGTTACCCTAATCAAAAATGTTATAACATGCTATAACATTAATCACATTTCGTTAGTACATTCCACTATGATACGTCTATAGCAATTTTCAAGTTCTACGCACCATAATTGCGGTCAAGTTTACGGGAAAATGGTACTTACTGCGGTTCGAGAAATTCCCTTTAAATATATCGTTTCTTGTTTTTATTCATACCAAATATTTTCAATTACGTTTCCCAGAAGTGGATGTAGATTGCATGATCATTGCAACCGTAACATCATGCAATAGCGATCAAATTTCCCACATTGCAAGTTTTACGTTCTTTTTAAGAGGGTATTTCTTGTCTTACGGCTTGGGAATCTACTGCAATTAATTCAGAAAATGTTAATCATGCACGCACGTACTTTGCAAGTTGGTCTCTTAAGTACACCCATCTGTTACTCTTTCTTGCTTCACTTTAACGATTATTTTGAGCTTTATTGCCTCGGCTTCAAGTACAACGACCATTTCATTTACGTAACAAAGAATTACCTTCCCAAATTCTATATTAACTAAAATCATTATCATAGTTATCCCTACAATCACATAACCATGCAACAGATAAGGATACTTATAAATACCCCCACCCCCCC
>NC_051414.1:38105279-38105636 GCF_015228065.2 Penaeus monodon
CATACCTGGCATACCTGAACAAAACAGATTTGAAAATTTTTTTTCCCCCAAAGAGGTGCTCGCCCGGCCACTGACGCCTGGAGACTGACCCGAGCCTCCCGCGCATACCCCAGGTCAGGTCGGGCCAGGTCAGCTAATGACCAGACAGAGGGACCTGATGGTTTTACTCGACCGGATGTAAGTGGCAATTTAAAGCCCTCGTTTTGTGGCTTAATTTGTACCACGATATATGTTTTGTTTTTACATTCTTTTTTGTTTTATTAAATTATTTTTCTTAAAATTACTTTTTCACATAAAAGTAAGAGTGAGTGAACGAATAAATCAATAAACAATTTTGACGGTATCGTTTTTATTTTT
>NC_051414.1:38105689-38105917 GCF_015228065.2 Penaeus monodon
CTGACATCATCGGCATTACTTTTATCACAGTAAAGCAAAAGTAAAAATTACCAAATATTACAAAATCACAAAGCAATAATGACACACACGTAATATTCTCGTATTGCCGCCGTCATCTTATGGAGAGAAAAAAAAAATCGAAATACTTTCTTCAAATAATGATAACGTAAAAGTCGACATGATGTAAGCAAAAGCCACAAATTCTTCCGATCTTCACATAATCACGAT
>NC_051414.1:38105955-38106240 GCF_015228065.2 Penaeus monodon
GCGATAATTTTTACGAGAACTCTTCCATAAATTTTTCCTCCCGAGCCGGCGACTGCCATATGTTCCATCGGACGCGAAAAACAATCCTGAAGGGGTCCTTTAACCTCCTCGTAAATCCTTCATCTTCTTCCCCTTCTTCTCCCTCTTCCCTCTTTCTCCGATCTACCTTTTTTTCCTCCTTTTTATTGCTTCCTTCCTCTTCCTTTGCCTCTTTCTTACAGTTCAGTACTTTCCACGCGTCATACTGATTCTCTCATTTTCAAACAAAGATACATACATGTGTAG
>NC_051414.1:38106301-38106493 GCF_015228065.2 Penaeus monodon
GAGCATTTGCAATTACTGATAACGACCCTTGCAATAACTTCCTCTAGTCCTTACTACAAATGATTTTTCCTTTTTCCCTTCCCCTCTCCCATCTGTATCACAGAAAGACAAAGAGAGTATAGAAGAAAGAGCAAAAGAAAGAAGAACTAGAAGAGAAACTAGAAGGATAATAAAACAACATATAAGTTGAAT
>NC_051414.1:38106528-38106969 GCF_015228065.2 Penaeus monodon
CACATGAAACGTCTCGTTCAAAGGAATGTAAAACGTCTGATCACCGAAGCTTTTCCCGCCATTTTTTTTTCCCGCGCGTCGATGACGTCAGAGGCACACGTAAATACAAACAATACCTGTTCTACGTCTCTCTCTTTTTTTCCACATACACATCTCCCTTCCCCTATAGAAAATCTCCAATGTGGTAAACCTCGCCCAGGAATTCTTCTCTCCTAAACACCCGTGACGGTTACATGAAGGATCCCTCAATGACGTCACAGCGACTCCCATATGGTGCCATCCACCTTTGTATTAAACCTAATTAGCCAAGGATATGCGTATTTCTCCATTGGCAACAGTAATATTGTTTCTGATGAAGATTTCTATCGAAGCAATTTGAGTCTTGAAATAATGTTGTTGAAGGTTGTTGAATATAATAATTTTTGGACGTTAATCTTGGCG
>NC_051414.1:38107270-38107670 GCF_015228065.2 Penaeus monodon
ACATCAACGAAAAATTCAATCATTCAGAAACCTTCATTCACAAGTACCCTCCTCGCCCCCCTTCCCCTACCCCCACCCTCCCTTCATTCTCGAAAGGCAAGAGACGACCGTTAGGTAACAACACGCACCCTACTTCCTACCCAATTTGTCTTTTCCTTTGTCTTGTGTTTCCTCCTTTCTCCGCCCCTTATTATTACCTTTTCTTCCCTCCCTTCTTCCCTTTTTACCCTTAGAGGACAGGATCTATCAAACGCCGTCCCCCCCTTTCCCCTTCTCTGCGTAATTTATCATGCATTCCCCTCCCCCCCTCTTCCTTGCCCCTCATCTTCACCCCCCCCCCCCTTTCTCTCTCCTCAAGCTACTTACCGTCCATTGTCCCTAATTCAGCTATCATGCATTA
>NC_051414.1:38107888-38108177 GCF_015228065.2 Penaeus monodon
TCACAGGAGTACCTCACCAACCAGTAGTCCATCCTAATCACGAAGTCCCAGGTGAGGACCCCTGGCCGCTACCACCTGGAACTTCCTCCTCCTGGTAAGGATGGAGACTGAATAACTAAGAACCTTATAGCTTGGTATAATTTAGTTGTGTATGTGAACTATGCTTCGTGATGAAATCATGTTCAAATAATTAAATACGGCATATCTATCCCCGAATAGGAGTCTATATATAATTAATGATCATATTTAATTGCTAAAACTAGGGTTCACACGGTTTAATCCTTTCGAA
>NC_051414.1:38108331-38108723 GCF_015228065.2 Penaeus monodon
AAACTCAAGAACCTCCCTTTAGAGAAGCGGTCTCCCCACCTCAACCTTTTAGTGTCCATCCCAAAAGCCCTGTCTCGGTCCACGGGTCTAACAGGAAGTAAAAAAAAAAAAACAGGCTGTAAGATTCTTATCGTGTTCCTGTTTATCCACCTCACAGTCTCGGCTTATCAGTAGGTGCATTGTGACCTCGAATTCCCACGGTTCCCCCCCCCCCCAAGATAAAGACAGGGGGTTTGATAAGATTTTTTTTTGACGTTTCAATTCATCTTAAAATTGCGGGGATTAACACCTCTGAGACAGATTTTGAGGGTTTAGACTGATAACACTAACATCGTTAAAAAAAAAAAAGCGTGAGACTGGATAATAGCCTGATAAGGTGATGATATCCTTGT
>NC_051414.1:38108754-38108833 GCF_015228065.2 Penaeus monodon
TGCATAATCTTATCGTGTATGCGTCTTTGACAAGCCGATAAATAATATTTTCAAAATACGCGACTACCCTTCTCAAGTG
>NC_051414.1:38109061-38109250 GCF_015228065.2 Penaeus monodon
CATGCTTGAGCCTCTCCGCCTATGTCAACGAACCCCAGCTGAGCATCAACAGCTGATCGTCCGCGCCGCATATAGGCCATGTGGACGTTAATTACTAGACTACCTGCGGCGGCCATCGCTTCTCCCCGCCCCGCTCTCTCTCCTTTCGCCTGGTTCCTCGTCCATCAGGTCTTCATTACTTCCGATTCC
>NC_051414.1:38109564-38109685 GCF_015228065.2 Penaeus monodon
CATTACCTAAACTGACTCAAACCACCAACGCTCTCGACAAGGCTAATCCAAACCACATCAGCGCTTATCACATCCGCACATCAAGCCAGAAACAACGACATTTGCCAGCTGCGTCACAAAG
>NC_051414.1:38109734-38110602 GCF_015228065.2 Penaeus monodon
ATACATCCCCCTAATCCCCCTCCCCTTCTCTTCAGGCTCCCTCACTTCCGGCAGAACCATCGGCAGCGGTTCCACAATTCCGCTGTTACACACGTTTGGATTCCCCGTAATAACTGTTGATGGAATGTAGATACCACGTCATTTTTCTTTTTCTCTCTCTCGAAAATACGTCCCTGTAAGAAACATGGAATTTGGCACTGGTGCGAAATCGGTAAATCTGCTGGAAATAAGGTAGAGAAAAATGAATTTGGCGATTATATTTGCTCTTCTGTTGATGTAGGGCGTATGAAAACCTGTTTTAAAAAGGGTTCCAGTACTGTTCGAATACTCGGTTACAAAAACTGTCGACGGGTAACTTATAACTTTTATATGTCGCTTCCCAATCCGCTTTATTGACCTTTCCAGCTGTTTTTGATACTGACCTTTCGGACTGCTGACGGGGACACACTTTTTAAAACACATAATCCTGCTCATACACCTAAAAAAATCTTTCGAGGCCAAATTTAGCGAAATAAATGACGCACATCAACTGTTATGGCTAACCTACCGCGCCAAGCCATGACTCATGATATTAGAACAATACACCTTCTAAAAGACGACCCTGTGTTAATTTACTCACCGTAGACAAACCAACATTCATCAGCCAACGGTCGGGATGACTCAAATTGCATCATCAGCTTCTGCAATCGGTAAACTGATCCCTCATAGCGTAACGATCGAACGAGTCAATAAACGTTACGGAGCAAACACTGAACCGCCTTCGAAACAACTGCTTAAGCCCCGCCCCCTTCAAAGAAAAAGAAAGAAAAAAGATCTTTGTTTACTCTCCTCGTAGCGAATCCCCCCCCCCCTTCTCCCCCGCCCACCG
>NC_051414.1:38110957-38111201 GCF_015228065.2 Penaeus monodon
CCGCTCGACCATAACAGAAGTATTAAAACTCCCCAAAATAAAAATCGACACGCGAGGGGCAGCTGCTCCGCCGGAAGTGCATCCACGAGGCTGACATACGAGGTCGAACTTGACTGCGATAATGGCAATTCGCTCGTGCCAATTAAATAATTACATAATTTTCATGGTGTGTGTAATAACTCGTAATTCCTGGGTATTGAAACATAGCAAGACACTATGCTATACGCTGTAATAACTACTGGTG
>NC_051414.1:38111406-38111660 GCF_015228065.2 Penaeus monodon
CACACACACAAACAACACACGAATTCATTAATCCTACAATGAGCTACCACTCTCTTTAATTTCCGGGCCTATCCATCAACCCAAGGGGCGTGCCTAGGCCTACGTAGATCCCCGATAGGCTGTGAACTATTGGTCACTTCTGGAATCGATTGTTATGTACAGTTGGTCACGACACGAAACCTGGCGACAGTGCTGCCCTCTATCGCCAATAACCTGCACTAACGTCGCCAAAGTAATGAAAATTATCCATTTCT
>NC_051414.1:38111699-38111930 GCF_015228065.2 Penaeus monodon
TGAAATATAAAATGAATAACTAGATTAATGAATAATTGAGCTTCTATTAGTAAGATGCAAATATTGCGTAATAAAACCCGGGTGAACATACAAATAACGATATAAATATACACATTGTGTTATGTACTTACACTACAAACAAAATGTTTTTTTTTTCGCCACAAACAAATTATAATAAATAAATGATTAATTAGCATCAATATGTATTTGGTCTACAAAAGAATGATCCGC
>NC_051414.1:38112404-38112564 GCF_015228065.2 Penaeus monodon
AAACAGGGAATATAAGCAGCAAATAATGAGCAAGAATGAGAGTGCAGTCAGTAGAGTGGAGCGATGGGTACGGAGATCGGCAATAAAAGCATGAAAGGAATGCGAGAAATAAAGAAATGAGAAAACTAGGAGGGGAAATAATGAATAGATAGATGGGATG
>NC_051414.1:38112803-38113064 GCF_015228065.2 Penaeus monodon
GTCGATGCAGCCAAAAGTTGCTCAACGCTCCAAGGGTCTTTGTTAGCTAAAATCTAATCGTTTCAGGAAAGAAACCATTTTCGTACCATTCCACATAGATCGAGAAAACCGCAATAGAGTTAGTAATTTTTCCATTACGTCCGCCTCCCCCTTCCAGACCGCGAGTGCATGATGACGGTAATAACACGATGATAACACGTTAGCGACGCCACGCGAACAGCTGGTAACACACGTTCTCGTCCCTCAAGGAATCCTTAAATC
>NC_051414.1:38113088-38113197 GCF_015228065.2 Penaeus monodon
TCTAACCACCTATCATAACCTCAAAATAAATTGAAACTACACAAGAAGAAAAAAAGGGCAAAACATGGCAAAAATCAACGAATTAATTTGTCATCGACGCTTCCCTCAT
>NC_051414.1:38113238-38113730 GCF_015228065.2 Penaeus monodon
AATAGTGTGAACTTGATCTAAAGAACAGTGTTGAGAGTTTCGTCCTCCCATGCCTCCTGTCGCTTAACCGTAGGATTAAGTCAAGTTTAGTATTGCTTCGCTTCTCACGCTCAAATGAGGGGTTTGTTGGTCACGCTTGTATCGTCTTCACACCGAAATCTAGGCCTATCACATATATAACGTTATGCTTCGTCGAACACATGTGGTAGGGACTGGAGCCAAGGAGAATTGAGGAAGGGAGGGGAGGAGGAAACAGGATGGAAGCAGGAAGGGAGGGAGAATGGAAGGAGCGGGGGGAAGAAGAAATAGGAAGGAGGAAGACAGGGAGGAAGAATGGAGAAGAAGAATGGGAAATAGGAATGAAGAATAAAGAAGGGAGGAAGAATGGAGGATTGGAGGAAGGGAGGTGGTGGGGAGAGATGGAGGAAGGTAGGGGGAGAGGAAAAGAAAGATGGAGAAAATGAGAGGAGAGGAGAAAGGCCGAGAGTTAGG
>NC_051414.1:38113779-38113889 GCF_015228065.2 Penaeus monodon
ACGAGCAACCGCCAAGCGCATTAACCCGCGGCACTTCGAAACCAACGGCAATTAAAGAGGAATTGAGGCGAAACTCGAAGGAGCTCCCAAACACGCATTCACAAAACGCC
>NC_051414.1:38113972-38114621 GCF_015228065.2 Penaeus monodon
CACTAATTCTAAGCGTCTTCATAACTTCCCTCCCCTAGCACTAACGGCAAATCCACCTGTCCTTAAAGTACACACTTATTCTCCCGTGAAATTCCATTATTTTGCCCCGATGTGTCCCAGGCCGAATACCTTTTTTCCCCTCCTCAGGCAGCCTTGGGGGCGTTGTTGCCGACTTCCTGTTCGCTCCGCCGCAGCTTTCTTGCGCGCAGAACGGAGGCACAAGCCGCTGTTAAATGTTATTTTAGGAAAATCCTTTTTTCTCTCTCTCTCTCTAGCGGGGATTTGTAAATCAGATTAATAACATGTTCTTGCTTGATTTTCCATGTAATTCGAGGCGTTTGTAATGAAATCTCTGTACCTATTTGCACCATACTAAAAGTCTCAAGGACATGTGAAGTTTTCCCCCCCTTTTCTAGGACGATATGAAATACATACACCACCCGCGCACCAAAAAAGTGCAGAAACGTGGCAACTCCGTGTAAGTATGTGCACTCCAGTACTCTCGCACATTCACAGGCTGCATGCAAGAACACCAGCCTTGCCCTCTCTCGTAATGCCATGTTGCAGCGACGATGTATTGCTAACTGTAAAGGCGACTGTTTTTTGAAGTCTTTGGTTGGTTTGTTTACATGTGCAACTCGGAGCATTA
>NC_051414.1:38114914-38114992 GCF_015228065.2 Penaeus monodon
ACAACAACAACAACAAACCCCAAACCCCCCACACAACCCACACAAACTAACCAAGAAAAAAGAAGAAATGAAGAAGAC
>NC_051414.1:38115073-38115402 GCF_015228065.2 Penaeus monodon
TCTCCATCACCGCACACAAACCCTCCACTATTTGTCGTTGTTGTCACCAGCAGGCCATAACACGGGAGCAGCAGATGGTCGCGCCACATGACTGCTCCTTGACGACTGGCGGAGTACATCCTCGAGTACTGACACTTGCGTACACTCGGGTCACTTTGCTGTTGCACGAACCGATTGCAAATACGAGCACGAAGGACTAATCAGTATCTAAGCGTGTCATTTCACTGTTCGGATCGCTGGCAGAGCCGTTAACTGAACTGGTCTTCGGTGCGCTAATATAAATAATGGATTCGTGTCGCTGAGTTTGTATTGTGTATGTATTTATACAA
>NC_051414.1:38115435-38115526 GCF_015228065.2 Penaeus monodon
CACTGTTTTACTTTTCGAGGAATACATCAGTTGTGTTTACCTGCTTTTGTTCAAACTTAACACAAATTCACTATAAAAAGCGGATACAGTG
>NC_051414.1:38115583-38115750 GCF_015228065.2 Penaeus monodon
ATGTTTTTTTTATTACATATCTTTTATCAGTTTTCTGAGAAACAAACACCTATTACAGTATTCATCCTTATTCCATCTATCCTTTCAAATATCACTATGAATGCAACGAAAAAAACAAAAAACGAAAAAAACACTCAATTAAACCCCCCTCCCCTACCCAGCCACTG
>NC_051414.1:38115824-38116132 GCF_015228065.2 Penaeus monodon
CGGCAGTAGCACACGAGTTCAAGAGGTTGTATGGGTAGGACGATCAGTCTGTTCGGCGACGCGCTTGTGGCCGGACCGAGTTGAGCCGCCTTTGCGCACGCCTCACTGCAGACAGTTAGTTTAGGGCTCTCTCTCTCCCCCCCTTCCCTGCGCCGTACGAGATATATTAATACGCATTCCATTCTGTTTTTACCCACTTCTTTGTGTCTCTCTCTCTCTTAGGATCTCTGTTGCTCTGCCTGCTTGTCTCGGTCTCTATCTGTCGGTCTTTCCTTGTTTCCGTCTGTCTCTGTCTCTCTGTCTTTGTT
>NC_051414.1:38116200-38116452 GCF_015228065.2 Penaeus monodon
GCTGTTGACGCTCAATCTATTGCGACTCTAATGCACTACTTACTTGTATTACAAAAGAGCTGATCGTTATGATGGGAAAAAACGTTAAGAAACATGAGAAAAAATTATGTGAGAAAGGGAGTGAAAGACGATGGCGGGATGGGGGAAGGGGAGAGGTGGAAGAGAAGAAGGGAGGGCAAGGAAGAAGGAAAGAGAGACATGGAACAAGGAAGGGAAAGAAAGACAGGGAGATATGAAAGGAATACTCGTAGC
>NC_051414.1:38116594-38116732 GCF_015228065.2 Penaeus monodon
GAAGCCACAATTGGAATATATATATCCGTTCCGATCACTTGTTGCTAATGGTGACCGGACGGCGGTCGAGTATGTAGGTTTTACGGGTGTTTCTCATGCTACTTTGTCCATAACTTAACATACTCCTATTTGTCATGG
>NC_051414.1:38117000-38118357 GCF_015228065.2 Penaeus monodon
GAAGGGTGACATAGATGACAGAAAAAGGAAGGCAGGTATGAGTAAGTATAAATGCTTTCAAGCATAACACATTATAGTACGGAACACCAAAAAAAAAATATAGTATGAAAATATATATCTATCGCATATTTCAAAATATTCTTATATTTCAAAATTTCACCCACAATGAAGTATGGAATGAAAGAAAAAACGCAGAACAAGGTCTCTATAAATCCATAACATACGCCAAATAGTAACAGCGTGTAGTGGAGAGAGAAAGAGAGAAACGCCACGATCTGTAACCGCGCATTTCATAAACACAATTCTATTTCTCAGGCCAATAAAACTATTTGGAACGTGAGAAGTGGATGTGGTAATACATTGATAAATATATACAACGTAAACACTTACAGGTTTTCCACAAGAATCTTTTTTTAATGAGTCTGAGAAATATTTACGCTCGTATGGCCGACTTGTCATGGCGGGAAGATGGCGTCAGGCGAGAACCAAGCACATGGCGCTACCTCTGCTACATAAAGTGGGTCTAATGAGCCTCCCTACCTGAACAATTCTAAGAAAAACGAGCGAAAAAAATGCAAACTAAGCAACACTCACACAAACCATCAACACAACAATACGCTTTCTAGCATAGCGCACGGCACACAACACACATCAACATTTCTGCAACTCACGACAAGGCTCGTTACGGAGAAATAAAACTTCATCCCGCGGTAGACAACGGTCCACAAAGTCGACTCTCCTTGGAAACGACAAGGGAAGACTGACCCTTAACAGCAGCCGAGCGTGAAACACCAATCACCTAGATGTCTTAAGTACGGCATTTTCGTCCGGCATCTATGGGAAAGAAGCGCGAACACGAACACCGCTCGTACGGCCTGTGTCCGGCCCTGCGGTCGTATACGGCAATGTATACGGCAACCAGGATTTTTTTTTTACACTCAATCAATCGTCGGTGTTTGTGGTTCGTAAATTACAGACCACAAAATCCAAACCGCTAACCAGACATATATATTCTTATAAATCAACTTAAAAACACCAAATTCCTTTCAACACGAAAATGGATTTCCACCAATTCAACAAACCCCCCCACAGGCCTGACCACTACATACTTCACACGTATCTGACAGATTTGCCAACTCCCCCTTTACCGTACAGAAAACAAACCAAGAATTTTTCGGATCATTTCTTACCGACCCGTTGGAGTCTCCGTGCCGAACGAGTGAAAACAACGCTAATATCATACTATAAATTCTTTTATTTCATTTTTAACATACCCGGAGATGTGTCTGTTTTTCTCGTACTCCTGCCGAGAAGTTCCGATCTCTTACCTGAAAGCAGAGAGAAAAAAGGTGAGTTA
>NC_051414.1:38118639-38118783 GCF_015228065.2 Penaeus monodon
GGCATTGCCCAAGTCACAAATATCACGACAAACAAACACTGACAAGATAAATTCTCCCGAAGAGGCCATTCATTCCAGCACAAACAAACAACCATCTGATATATCCTCAAGAAGATTCCGCGCATCCAACCCAAACAAATGAAA
>NC_051414.1:38118838-38118910 GCF_015228065.2 Penaeus monodon
AGAAAGACCATCCCGGGACAGAGACCGGTTGTCATGTCACGCTGGATGAGTGAATATTTGTAAAGACGAAAT
>NC_051414.1:38118968-38119703 GCF_015228065.2 Penaeus monodon
GAAAGAAATCCAAGTCAAGGAACGTACTGGGGTCGAGTCATTATGCAAATGACCCTCGCTTTAGCCTTTAGCCGAGTGCAATTAAGGGCGAGCTTCAGGTCCAGGACCGTTACGACAGGCCCAAGGCGACCGAAAGGACCTGAAGCCTCGAGATCGTCAAGCCTTGTGATATGACACCGCGATTGACACTCCAGCTGACACTCGGTACAGCCCTCTGCTTGGCATTCGGCCGTGAAACTTGGCACTCGCTTGACACATGGATTGGCACTGTCTGAGACTACGATTTTCAAGGCCTGACACTTAGCATGTTCCTCGATTGGCACCTAAAGTGACAATCAAAATGCCGCGCCACGAATAATAACTCCACGCTTGCCCCTGGGACTGACACTTGCCTTGCCCCTCGGAATGACACAGCGTGACACTTGACTTGACACGGTTTGACACAACGATTTGCGCGACGTGACACTTGGCTTGACACTTGCCGTGACATCCAGGCGTCACGGACAAACCTCGGCCTTCACGGAATGGAGTTGTCATGTCTTTCCGTGACATTTCGTGATCGGCAGAAGGGGGGTGGGGGGGCGTGTGTCCTCGACTTGTTTCTTACTGCCTAATTCCTTTTTTTCTCTCTAACTATATCTTTTGTACTAACCCCTTCAGCAAATGGAATACAACCATACGTGGATTATTTCTTACTCTTCTCTATTACACGAATGGATAAACATATACAATTCT
>NC_051414.1:38119931-38120638 GCF_015228065.2 Penaeus monodon
GCCCGAGGAAGGAAGCCCCACCGACCTGCTTCGAGAGACACTGCCTGCCAACAACAGCTCATCTCCTACTTTCCCAATTGTCAGCAAAGGTCAACCGCAGTAACGTGACCTCTGACCTCGGCTGCCACGGCAAACGAGGGCACAACAAGCACGCCGTTGACCCCTGATCACCTCCTCTGGCATCTGCCGTGTGGGAATGGCTCGCATACACGCACGCACATCCAATCACAGTCGATGACGACGGCTCACTAACGGAAAAGGAAGATGTTTCCTAAGTCAGATCCTTGTCTTTGGGTCACTTCCTCCTTCCTTCTTCCCTTTCCGCCCCTCCTTCGCTGTCTCTTTCTCTTCCTACTTCACTTCCTTTCTCCTAGCCTTCTCCTATTCTTACTTTCCTCCTCGTCTCCTCCCTTCCCTATTTCCTCTTTCCCCCCATTTCTTTCTCACCTTCCCCTCCTCCATCCTCCTTCTCGCCTCCCACTTCCCTATTTCATCCTTTTCCCCATTTCTTTCTCACCTCCCTCTCCCCTCGCCTCCCCAATCCCTCCTCTCCACCTCCTTCTTTCGCACCCTTAGGCTCATCTCCCAGCCTATTGATCTGTCATATCACGTAACGTTGACGTAGGTATGGGAATAGGCCAGGGGGGGGGGGAGTGTGTGTGTGTGGGGGGGGCAATGTATGTAGGCAACGAATGAGGGTTGGGTCA
>NC_051414.1:38120748-38121344 GCF_015228065.2 Penaeus monodon
TATGAGAGGGCCGAATGGGGCTTTGATGGGGACGTAAAGGGAGCCGAATGGGGGCAAAAGAGGGAGAATGAATGGGGTTAAAGGGGGGAGGGGGATTGACAGCCCTGTTATGAACTGTTAAAAGCTCCTTAGCGTTGCGCCATTACCGTCACCGCAACCACTGCCATTGCCACAACCTGAATATGAATGAACCTTTCTTTCTAATTCTAAAAAACAATATATTTTCTCTCCCTCTTTTAATCTATAACGTGTGAGACTGCAAAATATGAATAAACTTTTTCTAAAAATATAATTTTCTCCTTTAAAAAAGTGCAACGCAATATATTTTTTTAAATCTATAATATATGTAGGATATTTATCACTAACGTCACGATATATGAATAAAGCTTTTTCAAATTCTATAAGCATCATTTTCTCATTCAAAAATATGTATTTGTTGTTTATTTTAAAAGCAACGTTTTCTCCCTATTTTGCAATCTATAAGATGTAGGATATTTGCCACTACCACAACCAATATGAGTAAACATAAGCATTTTTTTTTCAAAATCTTAAAGCAACATATTCCCTTCTTTAAACTTTCTATAACTTATTTTATA
>NC_051414.1:38121468-38121815 GCF_015228065.2 Penaeus monodon
GGATATTCCCCACTACCACCACCGACATACGGACAAAATCCCTTTCTCCCAAAATCTAAAAACAACACACTCCGCTTTCCTAACATTTCTACAACGAATAAAATATCTTTACCGAAAAAAGTAACGCCATGAAACCGTTAGTCCGCAGCTTCGTCGCCATTATTACGTCAGTCACTATGAGTTCCCGTCAACACAATTACCCGTTATCAGTCGTTGTTTTTTTGTTTTAGATCATGGCTTATATTGGCTTGTGATCATTATCTTATATAAAAAAAAGTGATGTTCGGAAGGTAGATGAGATGTCACACGCGTATGCACGCACGCATGGACGTACACACTTGCTCATT
>NC_051414.1:38121847-38122276 GCF_015228065.2 Penaeus monodon
AGCACTTAACCCCCTCCCCCAACATCTCCCAATAAACAAAAATCAGAAACAGTTATCCATAATATCACAGCATTATCGTATTCATAGACGTCGATACTACACGAAGACCAGCCGTATCGTGATACTCCTGCCGTTGCAACTGATGCGCATGCAATGACGGGCGTTTCTGCATGTCGATGCACCCAACGCTAAAGTCAAGTCCAGGGAAGAATGTCTTGCAAGATGCCTTTGTCTTGAGATCATAGATGTGCCATTTTTTGTCTCTTCTTTTTTTTTGTAGAAATAAAGGGAATGACGATAATGCAAAGAAGGAAATACAAAAAAATAATATAAAATCATACAGTGAAGAGATTACAAGGGTGAAGACCAATAGATGGCGGCACATTTTAAAGGATTCTTGTCTCGTTTCTAAACCCTAACCCTAAACCT
>NC_051414.1:38122504-38122695 GCF_015228065.2 Penaeus monodon
CCTCCCTCCGCATAACCTGTTTGACACCAGGGCTGCTTACCCGTAGCAGTAACGGTCGGAGTGTTCAACCTTGAGAGCGGCGCATTAACCTGGCACAAGACGCCCGTGTGACTCGTCGACTTCCACCAAGCTCTCCGTGATTCCGAAGCAAAAACAAAGTCGAATCGATCAGCGTCGCGGAGGCCATGTTC
>NC_051414.1:38122953-38123153 GCF_015228065.2 Penaeus monodon
GTAAGAAATAGGGGCTAGTTCCTTTAAGGTGTTAAACATAAGGAAAAAAAACATTACGAAGATAAGAAGTGAAAGAAGACGAAACGATAAAAGGTAGAATAATGGGTAAAAAGGAGGAGAAGAGATACTGGGGAGATAAAACAATTGGTTGAAAGAGGAGCTAAGATAATGGGAAGAAGGGAGAAATGACGGAATAACAG
>NC_051414.1:38123380-38123709 GCF_015228065.2 Penaeus monodon
TCCTTTCAACCGAACACCCGAGCGCCACCTACAGGAAAGCACGCAGCCTCCCAGACTTCATGACCTCGAGGTTGCAGCATCCTGAAGGTGAGATTCCAACCCCCAGACGCGGCCCTTTAAGGATGTGTGAACCACCGGGGCGCCATTCAGGGGGCATGACCTGCCTGGGGAAGTGAAGCGGTCGAGTCTGCTGAACTTTGCGGATCCAGTTGATGGAGAAATGCCTCAGCCTAGATACTGATGCAATACGGGTCTGCGTTGGGAAATGTTGCACCTTGTTGAGTCCTGCTTGTTTTGACGGCCTTTGTGCGTAATGTAAATTCGACCAT
>NC_051414.1:38123789-38123946 GCF_015228065.2 Penaeus monodon
AATAACTCGTCAACACAACAAATTCCCTAAAAGCAAGCGAGAATGAAAGAAAAAGGAGGAAAAACGGGAGAGAAAAAAAATCCTCCGCAAAAGGAAAGAAACACAAAGAAATCCCCCTACAACATAAATCCCCCTCCCCCTCCTCCCCTCCCTCCCC
>NC_051414.1:38124010-38124479 GCF_015228065.2 Penaeus monodon
ATAAATCCCCCACACCAGCAAGACCGAGCGGAAACTCACACAGACCGAGAGGCAAATTGCATGACGTAAAACCTCTGCCTTTATGTTAGCAGGTCAACAAAGGTCAAAGGTTAAGACTAACAAGCCGGGAGCATCTCTCTGACGGCGCTGTCGGGAGTCTCACCTCATACCGACCTTATATTCACCTTATACCTGCATAATACTAGTCTTATAGCTACCAAGTGCTCCATGGTCACCTAGTACCAGCCTGATACTCACGCACTAGTCGCCTAATATTCTCCTAATACCCACTGAATACTCACCTAATATCTCCTTATACTCCTTTAGTAACTGCGTGATATTCATCTAAAACCCAGTGAATACTCACCTCATACCCGTCTAATAGTCACCTACTACCCGGTCAACAATCATCTAATCCTCACCTAATACCCACCAAATACCTGCCTAATATTCCCCTTATACCTTATTT
>NC_051414.1:38124520-38124679 GCF_015228065.2 Penaeus monodon
TACTAACCACCTACAACCACCCCCCCCCCAAAAAAAAAAATATATATTTTCCCATTCAGCTCACTCTCCGTCCGCTTATGGGCCTACGTACTCACCCACAACTAACTTTCCGTAATTGTAATCTAGGCCTAAATTCACAAATCAAATTTCCCATTTTTT
>NC_051414.1:38124843-38125006 GCF_015228065.2 Penaeus monodon
GTAAACGCAGCAGCACGAAGCGCATGGGCGTGACTCCACCCCACCACCCCCAACCACCCACTCCCGCCGCCCACGCCTCGTCAAACGCATAATTAACGCAACAAAGTAATTTCGAGAGCGAGGTGTTACGTCATAAAGAGATTTTCTTACCTTTAGGCGCGAG
>NC_051414.1:38125199-38126222 GCF_015228065.2 Penaeus monodon
CTACATTTATCTTCTAGTTTCCATTTTCTTCATACATTTCTTTGCCGATATAAATTCTTACATTATATCAATTTACATATTCATGGCTAACATTACACCAGAATTCCACCTAAAAAAAAAACCGATTTAATATCTTTCAACATTTGCAAAATCTAGTTCGATCACATCTATAATTTCATTTCCATTCGGGTGACCAGCGCGTGTCCGAAATGATAAGCGATTTACGTAATCTTTATAACTTGACATTAATACAGCTTGTCGAACCGGGAAAATCTAATATGACTATCATTTTTCTGGAATGTCATGATGTGTTACGAAAAAAACATGAAAAAAAAACTGGCGAAGGTGCATAAATTCTCTCAAAATCTTGAAATATATACATGCAAAAAATTAACTTTGAATTCTGAATCCGGATTTCAAGCCTCTATACTTTCGCACAATCTGAAAAAAATATATATACATAAAGAAGTATTGGGTTCCGAACCGATTATCTAAACCCCTAATTTTCTCTTCTTTTTTATTCCGCCTTTCAAGAGAATAAAATGACGTTGATTGCATAAGCCTCCAATTTTATTTATTTTTTATCTCGGTCCTTTAAAGAAAGAAAGAGAGAGAAAAAGAAGAAGAAAAAAAAGAGAAGGAAAAAATAACAACGATGATTATGTCAACCATTAATTTCATCTTTTCTTTTTTTATGCCACCCCCTCCCCCCACACACACAAAAAAAATCAAACACTAATTCGTTGTCCAACGACGATTATACAAAACCTCAAAAAATATATTTTTTTCTAATGCGAAAAAAAAAAAAAAATTGACACGTCATGACCCCTTTATGCCAGTCTCCATAATTACGGATGCTGCTGCGGAAGTTCAAGTGACTGTCACATGCCACTGGAGACTGACGACCCCGTGACCCCCCTCTCATATCCCCCTCCCCCCCTCTCCCCTCGAACTTACCCCTTTTCCCCTTCCCTTCCCCCCTTTTTTTTCTCTGCCACCCTTCCTCCTCTTCTCTCCCCCCCC
>NC_051414.1:38126298-38126567 GCF_015228065.2 Penaeus monodon
TTGTTTGAGAAGGGAAGATCGAGAAATAGAAAGACAAATGAATTGGGAAGAAGGAGTAAATCGAGAAATGGTGACATAAAGAGTAAATCGATAATTGGGGACATAAATAAATGAGTGGGCGAGAGGGAGACCGCATGACGGGAGGCTGTGATGACGGGCAGATGCGGAGAGGTAGATGGGGCGAGGCGAGGCTTTCTGTAATGAGCGCAGATGCCTCGAGGGAAGATGATTTTATTGGGCGTGGGCGCCGTAAGCGGACGCTCGAACCT
>NC_051414.1:38127153-38127437 GCF_015228065.2 Penaeus monodon
TCACGTGATCGAAGCATTAAGCCGGACGAGTCTCAATGAATTTACTGTTATAGGGAGGGAGAGACCAGATGTCCTGATGTGTCTCTAATCAAACCTCAAATCGATTTACGGTACCATCTCCCGTGTCAAGAGCCAGAATTTTACGGTACATGTGGATGAACTAGTAAGTGTCAATTACCTTTGTACCATCCTCCACTTTAGTCGCGTCGAGCGGAGGTCTCAAAAAATACCCAAAATGTAAACACCAACCTTATGCTAATCGCTACACCTTTTTAGCAAGCCGT
>NC_051414.1:38127456-38128016 GCF_015228065.2 Penaeus monodon
TGAAGTTATTCTAACACGAAAGAACATCGGCGCTGCGAACACTTTTACACAGCGCATTTGAGTATACAAGAAAAAAAATCCCGCATTTTGAATCCCTTTCTCCCCGCGTAAGTTTACAACAACTTCGTACCCATTATCCACGTCTTAAACATGGGTCATTCTGGGTTTATGAGCACCCGAAGAAAATGTTCTTCTGAGAAAGTAGCAAATCAAGACCGACTAAGAACTGCAGGTAATGCGTTCAAGTGCGAATGGAAATTGTTCTTCAGAAAGCTTTGGTGCGATTCTGTTTCGACATGTTTGTAAGTCTTGCTAAGCTTAAAATAAATTGATGAATAAATGGATGAAGGAGTGAATGTATAAATTAACGATTAATATTAATTAATATCTATCTATATATTATACAGATAGTTACAATAAATGTCTGTCATAAAACATAAAAGAACAGACAAATACACACAAAGATACTATTACGTACTTGATTAAAAACAACAAACAAAATGAAAAAAATTAAACTGAACTGAACTAAATAAATACTAACAGTCGATTTTAACAACTAT
>NC_051414.1:38128102-38128199 GCF_015228065.2 Penaeus monodon
TAGTCACAACCCCGTTATTAGATTTAACAGAAACTTTGCAATGTTTAAATATTCCGTTTTAGCAGCGTTCTTACCTCCAAAGGATTTCAGTTTGTGA
>NC_051414.1:38128422-38128752 GCF_015228065.2 Penaeus monodon
CTAATCTATATATCTATCTGTCTACAAGTTTGTGTTAGATAAAATGCTTGACAGAAACACGCTCACAAGCAGCTTATATACACAAAATTTCCTGCTAGTCCCAAGGGATAATAACCTGTCACCTGAATATCCTGATTAATGGCAGGATACCTGTATAACGCGGCCATTCTCATCCTCCCCCCCTCAATCCCCTGACCCCAACCCACCTCTCCCACGCCCATCCCCCACACGGGCGTTGTCTCAGTGTAATAACCGCCCTAGCCGGAGTCAAGATCACTTCTCACGCGGCATTGAAGTCACACGCACGGATCGAGATGAAGATGTCTGTAC
>NC_051414.1:38128806-38129267 GCF_015228065.2 Penaeus monodon
ATATTACAACCAATTTCCTCATCCTAACCACGTCCCCTTATCATTCGAATTTTATCAACAGCGCATGTCATCATAAAACGAATGAATATCATTACGGACATCGCATCTAGACCAAGGTCGACGGTTGAGAGACGAAACAAAGGCAACGGATACGAACACCTAGCCAGCGGCGGTTGGCGATGATGGATGCACGAGTGGAAGCAGAGACATTATGCTCGTTCAGGGGCTCCTCTTAAGGTGGAGGGAAACTTCCTTACGCTCACTGCCGGGCCCGTCGAGGAATTGCGCTTAATAAAAAGCCTGTGAACTCCGCGCAAGAGAGGGTAAGCGGTGTCATCCTGCTGCGAGTGTGAGTTACGCCGCGCGCAGTAACGGTCGAAAATGAGGCTTCGCTTTGGATCAACAGGTTGCATCGGCGCTCTCTTCCTCGACCCTTTGTTTCCACGCGGACTCGGCGCCGG
>NC_051414.1:38129292-38129656 GCF_015228065.2 Penaeus monodon
CACCTGCGCGTCCTCTTGGCGGGGAATCTTTTTCTTAGAAAGGGGAAACAGGAATGAAATCAGGACACACTACCTTTGCCCAATCGTATTTTACCTCAGATCGCTCGTACAAATAATAATACTAGCACCGTGACGACACGATAAGTTACACACGCCTCGGAAAAAAAAAAGGTTTTACACACGTCTCCCCAAAATAGTTTTACGCACGTACTCCTCCTCCCCCCAAAATGCTCTCGAGTTTCTTTACCTAAAACAGGAAAACATAAAAAAAAAAAATCAACGCAAGAGAGCCAGACGCAAGACCTGACCAAGTCCCGCCGCGACGACCTTAACGAGGTCGTGGGAGTCTTCCCCGAGAGACTCA
>NC_051414.1:38129685-38130166 GCF_015228065.2 Penaeus monodon
AGGAAGCAGACGCCTGGCCCGGTATCTCCACGTTGCCTTAATCCGGAAATGTCTGCCAGGTTGTCACGAGCAAGTGCATGCAAGCGCCACGTTAAGGCTCAACCGCAGAGGCCATTATCGTATGACGTCAGCGCTGTTTAGAATAAGTCTCCCAAGAATTGTTAGTTTAATGTAGCTGTAACGCGAGCTGTATGACACACGTCCAGTTACAGGAAACTGCAAGAAGGAAGAATTTGTGTTGTTAAAAAGCTAATTGCTGTGAACGCATGCAGAACAAGCACTTTGATAGCACATGCACTCTCTATCAACATGCACATTTTTCTACCTACAGTCTTTTTTTTACTACAGTGATTAAGACTATTTTCACTTCCTTTTCTCGTTTCTAAAATTACTCTCTCCCTTCCCACTCTCCTTTCTCCTTCTCTCCCTCTTCCTGACTCCCTCCTTCCCCCTTTTATTTTCCTCTCCACCTATCTGAATT
>NC_051414.1:38130413-38130712 GCF_015228065.2 Penaeus monodon
ATGTCCCAATAACCCGAAATAGAATCTACCAAGCACTATGGACGCCATTACCCTCAGGTCTTTGACTCGATAGAATTATACCGCCCCCCCAAAAAAAAAAAAAGGTGTAATTCACAAACAAAAGAGGCGTTAGAATGGGCATTGTACCATACGTAAATGCCCAACAAAGAAACACTTTCTCGCTCATTCACTTGCGGGGAAATTCCGAGAAAAGTCTTTAGAAGGCGGGGCTATTCCCCGGGCTTCGGCAGAATAAGGTGTCGATGGCGCACCACAAAAAAGGGATAAATAGATAGACA
>NC_051414.1:38130976-38131106 GCF_015228065.2 Penaeus monodon
AATACACCACGCACCTTCACAAACGACAAGACGCCTTCTCAACACAGCTAGAAGCAGACTCAAGGCAAATCACAGCTCTGTCTGATCTCTCTCACGCACCGCTCTGTCATCACGATCGCGGATTTCATGC
>NC_051414.1:38131565-38131634 GCF_015228065.2 Penaeus monodon
TGTGACTCTGTTATAACGACCTCTGGCATATAACGACTTGCCAAGCGTCGCCGTCTAATCACAGGGATC
>NC_051414.1:38131687-38132159 GCF_015228065.2 Penaeus monodon
GTTTATCGGCCGTTATCATTTGTCTCATTTTATCAGGTTATTAATTCTATGCAGATCTTTCATCCTCTTCCTCTGTATTCTTTCGTTCTATCTTCGTTTATCGTCCGTTGTCACTTGTCTCGTTTCATCAATTTATTTCTTATTCTTGTTAGTTTATCTTCGTTTATCGTCCGTTATCACTTCTCTCGTTTTATCAACTTATTTATTCTTATTCTTGTTAGTTTTCGTCTTGTATAAATCGTAAAGAAAATTTTTACATTTTACATTCGCTTCGGCTTCTTGATTTTTATACGTCATTCCTCTCCTGTCTAATTCTCTTTACATCCTTTGTTCTCTTCGGCCTTTGTTTACATTCTATCCATTCTTCTCCTTCGTTTCCCCTTCCCTTTTATCCAGTTTTTTTTTCACCTTCCCGTGTTTTCTCGTCTCGTCTCCGTGTGTGTGTTTACGGTCCTGTTGGCGCTCTTTTGCT
>NC_051414.1:38132540-38132690 GCF_015228065.2 Penaeus monodon
TCCCCTTACCCCCCCCCCCCGACTTCCTGACTTCCCTGACGTCCTTGATTCGTATTTTTCTCAAGGAGGAGAACTGACCCCTTACTCGCAGATGCTTCTCATAATTAACCGTCCTTTTAATTTCGCTGTGATTAATTCTTCATTCATCCG
>NC_051414.1:38132766-38132984 GCF_015228065.2 Penaeus monodon
TTTGATTTGTCTTCTTTTGTCTCTTGAACAATACAGGCTGATTGACGAAATTAATCGAACGAAGATAATTCGGAGAGAGAGAAAAATCAAGAGAGATGAGAAGAGAGGAAAAGAGAGGAGAGATGAGAGGAGATGAAAAGAAGAGGGAAGAGAACAGCTGAGAACAGAAGAAAGAGGAGAAGAGGCAGGCTTCCAACCCTGATGACTCACTCTTTGGT
>NC_051414.1:38133085-38133348 GCF_015228065.2 Penaeus monodon
CACACACAAGATAAACGAAATAAAAAAAAAGACCCCAAACAGAAAATTTAAACAAACAACCAAAAATAGAAGAAAAAAAGGGTCCTTAATAGTCCCCCCCTCATCATAAAAAAACAAATAATCACAGGCCTATTCGACCCCAAACCTCATAGAAAACGGAACGCTGGCCCCTCGACGAGAGAGCGAGCGACTCACAAAATGCCTTGCGGTAAAGAGGTTAACCAATCACAGAAGCTGATCCGTCTGAGAAACTATTTTATAAT
>NC_051414.1:38133438-38133642 GCF_015228065.2 Penaeus monodon
TCGATCTGTCTATAATCATAAAAATATCTTTTTGAATATATACAATCGCGATCAAAGATAATCCCTTGCCTCTCGAACCATCGTCCTCATCCTACAAATATTATGCTCTTACATTTAATCCGTAATCACATTCTCAAAACTATTGTTCATTAGTCATAATTTTTCATTAGTCACGTCGTCTCCAGAGGGGCATTAGCTCAAGTG
>NC_051414.1:38133684-38133780 GCF_015228065.2 Penaeus monodon
TGCCGGGCGCCACTGTGGGTAACCACGCTGGCATGATCCTGAAGAGAGGGGGGGGGGTTGAAAAGAGAGGGAGAGGGGGATAGAGGGAGAGGAGGT
>NC_051414.1:38134001-38134277 GCF_015228065.2 Penaeus monodon
CCCCCAAAAATGGAAAACATCAAGACAGAGAAACGAAAAACCGCAACATGGTGGCGATCGACGTAGTTTTTTTTTCGCGGACTCTCGTGACCGCGAAAAAAAATACCGCCAAAATATAAGAAGGAAGATGTATCAATAACCTCTCGACACGCTATTTTGTTGATTAATCTGATGAAAATATTGAGAAGGGAAACAAATAAATGAGTAAATCAAATAATGGAGTTAACTAAATATCTTAAAGTCTCATCTTTCAATTAATGTTTCCTTATGCCTCGC
>NC_051414.1:38134361-38135073 GCF_015228065.2 Penaeus monodon
TCTAAATCCATTACCAATCTTTTTTTTTTCTTCCTTGCCAATCCCTTTTTATCATGATCGAATTCTCTTCACAAAAAATAGAAAAAAAAATGAACAAGAAAATTACTGTACCGTGACCCTCCGCCGGTTTAGAATCATCTCGGGAAATGCCTCTTACCTGGGGAAAAAGAGAGAAAATGATTAATTACACTCATAGATATATTAATTATCATGTGAAATAAGATTAATCAATATCTGTCTATGGTTTCTAAGTGACATCATAAATCTCACAGATCTATATGTTATTAGCTTGGTTAAGATCATTAAAATGGCAATAATGATAAAAAAGTATTACTAATAATAACTCCGATCTTATAATCATTAACATCATTATCATTACTTCTCTCAAGAACCTTTTGTTCCAGTATCATATATCCAGCTCGCACATTAACCCACTAGAATGCTTGTTAAAAACACATTATAGAGTAAACACTTGTAGTCTGACCAGCTCCCCACCAGGAATGTGCAGAGGGAGAGTAAAAATATGCAGTACTCCTCTCCTCTGTCTTTGTCTCTCTCTTTCCTTTCTCTGTCTCCGTCTCTCTCTCTCCTTTCTCTGTCTTTGTCTCTCTTTTTCCATTCTTTGTCTTTGTCTCTCTCTTTCCTTTCTCTGTCTTTGTCTCTCTCTTTCCTCTCTCTGCCTCCGTCTTTCTCTTTCCTTTTTCTGTCTTTG
>NC_051414.1:38135138-38135451 GCF_015228065.2 Penaeus monodon
CGTCCCACGAACAATGTGTGTGTGCAGCCGGGGAAACCTGTTCGGAGTATCTCGTGCCCAGACGTTAAAACTTTACGTCTTACCTCATCGCCAAATGTAAGGTTGAGCGTGAACAGTATCTTTTCCCTCCTCTCCTCGATTACGAACGGAAAGTAGGAATTCTAAGAACCATTCTGTTTATCTAGACATTTGATTTTACATTATCTTGCGTTTTGTTTTTATTGGTCTGTGATGGCGATTTGGCCGGCGTGGCTAACCTCTGCCTAACCTTCGTTCCGAGAGTGTTATCTGCTGCATCATGTCTTCGGCCTTC
>NC_051414.1:38135521-38136453 GCF_015228065.2 Penaeus monodon
TTCCTTCGCTGCTACCCTAATCATTACCTTCCTTTTCCTACTTCCTAATCTTCACCCTCTTCCCTAGTCCCTAATACTTTACCTTAATCCCTACCTCGAATCCTTATCCTCCTTTCCTTCACATTTTTACCTATCATCTCCAGACCTTTAACTTACTCTATCCTCCCTCTGACTCCTTAACCATGCTCTTCTCTCTCCTTTCCCTTACCCAACCCTTTCTAACCCCTTATCTCTACCTTTCCCCCTTCTCCCTTTACCCTTAGCTAACCCCCAACCCCTCTATCCCCCCCCCCCCTTGTAATCAACCTTTGTTAACGTACTGATTTTTTTTCTGTGTAGTCATGCGATCCAAATAATTAACATTTCATTTGTATAAGTATTCATAGTTTTATTAATAGTACCTTAAACTACGTAAGAAAAAAAAATCCATATAAAAAAAAAGTTAGCCAGCGATCCTTTTGAAACGAATTAATCTGATAAAACCTATTTTTTTTCCAAATCCAAATATCAAGATGATCAAATTTAACCTGAAATTATCAACCGCGCTTGCAGTGCCAAATGGGCGTGGTCGGGCGTGGAGTGAACACGAGACCGCAGTGTGTGGGCGGAGGGCGCGTGTGTGCGAGGGTGGAATCACATCACACGCCCACACCCGCAACATTACTTCCGGGATACAGACAGACAGACAGACAGACGCACACATACGCACTTACACAGACACTTGTATGTTTACAACACAAGAGAGGTAGGGACACAGGTACACAGAAGGCAAAAAACAGACACACAAGGGCACAGACAGGCTCAAAGACACACGCACACACGCATCCCCCCCCCACCCCCCCATACACAAAGCCGCAGCAGCACTTCCTTAAAACACACTACACAAGCACACACGCACCTCCCTTCTCCCCTCCCCCCTCACCCTCTCGAAA
>NC_051414.1:38136515-38136579 GCF_015228065.2 Penaeus monodon
TTCCTCTTTCCCAAAGACATTTTCAAGATAGCGGCGTGTTTCCTTTAAGCCGCCACGCGCGATT
>NC_051414.1:38136804-38137112 GCF_015228065.2 Penaeus monodon
TTCCTCCTCTGAACGTCTTTACCATTTTCATAAAAAAAAGAAACAGGTCCAATTATCTATATTTTTGCCTTAAACTCGACACCAACAAGAATTCTTATCATAAACTTGAAGGCAAGTCATGCGTTTAAGTACTGGCGAAAAGGACGCTTTCCAGAGCAAATAAATGATAACGAAATTAAAAATCGAAAACAAAAATGTATATTACCGACCCCCCCCCCAAAAAAAAAAAAAGACAAGAAAAGAAAAAAAGAAACCAAAAAAAGAAAGAAAAGTGACAAAATAAGATAAAAAACAAGAAGAAAAAGAAA
>NC_051414.1:38137162-38137643 GCF_015228065.2 Penaeus monodon
CAATGAAGCTGTAAAAACACACTCTGAAGAGGCATTGTATGTACTTCGAAGGTTAAACATTTGCACTTTGGTGAGTTTCCAAAACTGTTTTAATTCTTTTCGTGTTGTCTTTTCTTTATTTTTTTCAGTTTCGTGAAACTCTGCCTTACCTTTATAATTATTAATATATATATATTTTTTTCATTTCCTTTTCAGCTTCGTAAAATTCTGCCTTTCCTTTGTTATCATTACTATTTTTAAATTTTGGTTTCTGTTCAGCTTCGTGAAATTCTGTCTTACCTTAATCGTCATTACTATTTTTTTCTCTCTATTGCATCAAATATCTCGCAACGGAGCTACTGTGAAATTATGGCGAGAATGTATATAAATGTATTTTTTTCACACCGAAAATTTCGAAAACGGCCGATAATTTGAACGAATTTTATTTTTTCATATATTTTTTTCGCACAATTTTCGTCGTGCTCCCGTTTTGTTTGTGAAT
>NC_051414.1:38137753-38137868 GCF_015228065.2 Penaeus monodon
CTGCTATTTTACCTGTCTTATTTTCTTTATCAATTCCAAATATTTGGATATAATACAAACGGCATTCTAGCCTTGCTCTCGCCGCCCAAGAGAATAAAACATTAATAGAAAACGA
>NC_051414.1:38138135-38138452 GCF_015228065.2 Penaeus monodon
AATTTGGATCTTGAGGAAAGAGACCCGACCACTCACCAACACCGGACAGCCTTCTCCTCCGACCTCGCCAGCTATGTACTCCAGTTCCCAGTCTCAACAATTTTTTTTCTTCTCCCCCTCACTCACTCTCTTCCACTCAAATGAATGTTCATGAGATGGATTCTCAGCTCGTTTGACTTCATGAACGGAAAAATAACTAATCATGGTTTAGAGTGTGAACGGGTGAAAGTTGTCCACTTCGCGGGTGACTCAATCTTGGCGACCTCGGTGAAAATAATGGGCTAGATGAAGAGCTTTGCTGGTTTGGTCAGTACGAA
>NC_051414.1:38138580-38138843 GCF_015228065.2 Penaeus monodon
TCATAAAAAAACTCCATTTTATCCAAACACTCTTCAGTTACACAGCAAACCTTAGAGGGACCGGCCAACATCGGAAAGATCAATAACACGAACATTTTTAGTGTACGGAAGAGCTCATTAAGCTTTCATTTCAAAACGCAAGTGTTTGCCGAACGCATTTTAAAGCGTTCACTGGACCTTCCTCCCCCCCAAGACCGTTCAGATTACCGACCGCTGAGATGACAAATAATAACACATATGCGTGAGTTGTAACACACGAAAGG
>NC_051414.1:38139074-38139325 GCF_015228065.2 Penaeus monodon
AACGAATTCTACTTTCCCCAATCCGCTCTGTCGCAGGTGTAAAGGTGACGGGGGGGGAGGTTGCAAGTGAGCTGGACCCCGCCCCCCCAGCACATCTGCCATCCACCCACGCCCATGGAGCTCATACCCCAAGGCACACGTAAATCTGGCGCCTCCCTCTGCTTCTATTTCGTCTATTTACTTGTGGTTGTCACTGCTTTTTTTCCACCTTTTCCTTTTTTTTACCTGTTTTTTCCCGTTTGCTCTTTCTT
>NC_051414.1:38139538-38139609 GCF_015228065.2 Penaeus monodon
ATCAATCGCCAGTGAAAGGCCCAGGGAACCCAAGTGAATGATCGACCAACCGAACACACCGTTAATACCCC
>NC_051414.1:38139700-38139824 GCF_015228065.2 Penaeus monodon
CCAAAACACCTGCTGTTCTTCCCGATCCGTGAAGGGAAGAAATGATGGAGGGCGAGATGTCAATTAAAAGGAAGAAGCAGACGTGACGGAAATACACTCGCGGAAGGAAATGTGTTTGTCTGGA
>NC_051414.1:38140104-38140789 GCF_015228065.2 Penaeus monodon
GAAAAAAGTGTTTTTTGGGCGTTTCTCACTTCGACAGGCTAATAATTACACCCAGTTTGTTCATTTTATTCCGAGACAAGCGACAGTTGGCAATGATTTGCACAATTCTATTTTCCCCGGCATTTCTTCGCTCCGCCACGAAAACACGAATGAACGTCAAGCCGAAAGGACAAAAGACGCATATTGTTCACAAACCGAAGCACGAGCTCCTCCGGACTGTGAAGTGGAACCATCAAAATACCTTTCAGCTAAATTACCGTGACTATGTATCCCTAATTTTCGGTTCTATTTAGCTACGGGTAATAACCGGAAAGGCCGAACCGTTGTGCAATTCTCGTTCCAATTTTCAACGTCGTAAACAACTAATTCCTTCGCAATCACTAGTCACCCTTGAAAATCAAAAAATGGGATAATTGCACAAGATGCATTTGCAAGACAATCCTGCTCCATAACTCAAAATTACTCTTCCTCTATGCAGCAATATTCAGGCAAACAAACAAGTATGCAAAAGAGTCGAAAATATCGCCTTTTACAATTTTCATCCATCTTGTTCAACTTCTTGCACGCAACAATACCCAGACAAACAAGCAAGCAAGCAAGCAATCCCATAAAAAAAAAATCTTACAGTTCCGCCTACTACAACCACCATTCTTCTTATTCCCCGTGTCCAAGACTCTCCCTAATT
>NC_051414.1:38140811-38141026 GCF_015228065.2 Penaeus monodon
TTACGCTCTTGACCTTCGCAGTCTCCTTCCTTCCGTATCCGAAATATCCGAATCGAGTCACGGCCACTAACCGGAGATCATTAACCGGACGTGATCGAAATCCCATTCTCGGACGAACAACCGCCGGGCGAGTACGGGTCTGACCGCACCAGGTCTTCGACGAGACTGTTGATATAACGGGCGACACCGACAAATAGGAGTGCGTGTGTGTCGCT
>NC_051414.1:38141289-38141934 GCF_015228065.2 Penaeus monodon
CTTGAGAAGCATGAACCTCCATCAACCTCGGAGCATCGTAAACATCCCTCGGAAACTCCGGAAAAAAATTTTTTTTTTTTTTGGAAAGACTGAATGCTCTGGAAAACAGAAAAAAAAACAATAATCGTGTCTTTGTGAAGGCCGCGGACATATGTGGGAATGAAGACGCCCACATAACGGAAGCCGCGGAAAAGGCACAAAGCTCAACTGTACAGAGTCAGTCACAAACATAATACTTTTTTTCCACCCTCCATTAGAACCATTATTAATTTCCCCCCACCTTCCGGTTCCTTTCAGACTGCCAACATTTAGAAGAAAAAAAAAGAGAGGAAAAGACAAATCCGACGGAAAAGCGACGTCACAATAAAAGTCCGGGCGATAAATTGACTCGGAATCGGTCTCGAACTCGCAGGATTCAAACTTACAGGATTCGAACTCACACGATCCGAACTTACTCATCCCTCCCCCCGCCTCTCCACACACACTTAGCCCAGCCGAATTTCCTTCTTCAGACACGAAGAAGATATACCCCCCCCCTCTCCTGGGTATACATCTCCGAAGGCCATAAACGGCAAGAAATCGTGCTGGCCAAACCGAGACGTCTCATTTAACGCCCGGGTGAGTAGCGAGACCCCGCTGGTGGTT
>NC_051414.1:38141963-38142662 GCF_015228065.2 Penaeus monodon
CTTAATACCTGTTATAAAAGGAAAAATAAAAAAGACAGGAAAGGATAGTGATGTATAAATGTCACCAAGGTATCTAAATACACTAGAATAATCACATTTAGCGGTAGGAAGGCTTAATGGGATAAAAAATAAATAAACAAAGGAAAATTTTCGATGTATGAATGTTCCCAAGGTATTAAAACCCACTAGAATAATCACATTTAGCGGTAGTTGGCAGGTAGGCTTAACGACCTGTTATAAATGGAGAAAAAAAAAATAAAGGAAAGGACACCGATGCATGAACTAACAGGATTCCTAAAAAAAACGCTAGAATAATGACAATTCCTCTACAACATCACTTCAAGGACACGATACTGTTCATTTCGTCATGATGAGTTTGTAGGACATGTGATTAAATTTAACTACGCATGTCTGATAAGAAGTTCAGGTGGAAAGCAGCCAGGTAAAACGACTTTTTCTCTCCTTTTTTTCTTTTCTTTTCTTTTTCTTGTTCCTTTTTTTTTACCGTGATTCCAGGTAATCGAGGCGCGTAAGGGGAAAAAATTATAGGCTTAAAATTAGAATGACGATGCTGCTTCTCAAGTTTAAGTGACTTTTATACACTGGCCACGGGAGAAAACTACTGAATAGGCTTAGATGAATTGTAATGAAGCTATCTCAATCGCTGTTCCTGCCTGTCTGTTTGTCACTCTCCTACCC
>NC_051414.1:38142810-38142911 GCF_015228065.2 Penaeus monodon
CCTCCTTCAATCAACTTCCAAGACGAAATCCTCACAAACCGACCACAACCTCTACAACCCCCCGACGACAAACAACCCCCGTCCTTCGCCACAGCACGAAA
>NC_051414.1:38142946-38143407 GCF_015228065.2 Penaeus monodon
GCAAACGCCATTCTTGAAACCGACTTTGCTCCTTAACGCAACAGTACATAGAGTTCCTTTTAGGCTATCGACGGCGATGTTTCTCCTCTGCTGCCCTCTCCTCATGCCCGCACGATGGCCGTCTCACCCCCGCCCATCGCCCACCCTCCTCTTCTCCTCTACCTCCTACGCACCCTTAACACCCTAAATTTCACCCTAATTACCCCCAGCAAATGCCATATTCTCTCTCGAGTTTTTACTTCGTTGTGTTGTTTCGGCTTCATAAACGCTGATGTTTCCAGCGTTTTTTTTTCCGTTGCGTATTATAAAAGAATAAACGAATAAACAAATAAATATAATACTGAAGTGAAATCTGTGAAACAAATAATAATCAAAATAAAAAATGATAAGAAAAAAAAAGAAAACCAAAAATAAAAACACAAAAAATAATAAAGAAAATACAACCAAAACAACACGAACAA
>NC_051414.1:38143554-38144189 GCF_015228065.2 Penaeus monodon
CAGAAACCTCCCACTCGTCCCCAGCCACGTATCTCAAATCCCGAAACCCCGTTTGTCCCAAGAGTTCGCAGCCACTGCCCGTCGCCAGCGTCGCATTCAGCACGTCCGCCCCACCTGCTGGCCCCTTCCTGTCACCTCGCCCATCACGCCGTCAGCCGTGCGCTTCCCATGCGTCGAACGTGTGTCTATGCGTCTTCTATGTGTCGTCTATGTGTCTTTTATGCGTCGTCTGTGTCCTCTATGTGTCTTTTATGAGTCGTCTGTCTTCTATGTTGTGTGTCTTCTGTGTCGTTTGCGTGTCTTTTATGTGTCGTCTGTGTCTACGTGTGTCTTCTATGTGTTGTGTATGTCTTTTATGTGTCGTCTGTATGTCTTCTTTGTGTCTTCTATGTGTCGTCTATGCGTTTTCTGATCTCTCCTGCGTTCTCTTATTTCTATCTTCGTTTTATTATTATCGTCCACTTTCCTCACTGATACCAACTCCTACCAACTACCATAAAGCTGGATACCATAGCCCACCCGTACCCCCTTCCCTTCGTCACACCATCTCCCTGTCATCACTCACACCAACTCGTACCAATTTCCACACCAACTCGTACCAAATTTGCACAACTCGTATCAATTCGTACCAACTA
>NC_051414.1:38144265-38144703 GCF_015228065.2 Penaeus monodon
TATCACATGTCCCCGCCGTGGTGGTTCAAGGGCGCGGGACGGATACAACAATACAACAGGTCACAAATTATGTACAAATCCCCGAGCTCACGCTATTGTGCGGTTGTGTTCGTGTGTGTGTGTTTTATCTGCCGCGTCGCCGTGACGTAGACGTAAGGGGTCCTGCGCACAGCCCGCTATAAAAAAAAAACGCACACGACGAATATTGGGAAAAAAAACGCACACGACCCATATTGGAGAAAAAAACGCACACGAGGCATACTGGAAAAAAATGCACACGACACCTTATTGGAAGAAACGCACACGATGCATATTAAATGTTGTCCAATTTCTATGTTAACCTCAATTTCTTTTTTTCTCCTAGAACTGAATAATATACTGCTGTGAACTCCATCAATTAAAGGCTTCAAAGCAAACTTTTAAGTTCCTCAAGAAGTG
>NC_051414.1:38144811-38145474 GCF_015228065.2 Penaeus monodon
ACATACTTTTTTGAGGCGTAACCGTTTCTGTCAATAAACTTGAAAAATCAAAAAGCCTCATCTTTTTCTTCCCCGAAAACAACGAAATCCAAGCCATTCCGTCGCACTTTACGATGGCGCCGGAAATAGCCGGAGCAACTGATCGTCGGCCGTGACTGCCTCGCCGCCGCCGACCGAGGATTCCGCTGCTTCGCCCGTGGTTCGTCCGCCGGCCAAAAAATTCGTCCGCCAGCCAAAAATTTCGCCCGCCAGCCAAAAATTTCGTCCGCCAGCTTAAAAAAAATCGTCCGCCAACCAAAATATCGTCCGCCAGCCAAAATATCGTCCGCCAGCCATAAAAATTCGTCCGCCAGCCAAAAATATCGTCCGCCAGCCAAAAAATTCGTCCGCCAGCCGAGGATTCGTCCGCCGACCGAAGCGCCGTCACGCATATCCCGCGGGCGGTCGAAGCCGGCAGGATGGTCATTCAATATTGCTTAATTGCTACCTGGGAGGACGTGATCAGCTTCCTCGTGGAGACGGGGATTTTTTTTTTCTTTCTCCAGCTGGGACTTGGAAAAGCGATTTTAGAAAGTTGGGAAATTGATGAGGGGTTGGATTTGAGTGCAAATGGACAGATATGGAATCAAATATGACTATGGACTACCTACGATTCTAAATAAA
>NC_051414.1:38145631-38145839 GCF_015228065.2 Penaeus monodon
GCACCGAAGCCGCCCGCCCGGTCTCCCCCGCAGCGCCCCGGCCGGGAAACTGCGGCAAACATGCAAATATTCCGCGGCCGCCGAATGCCTGCGGTTGCCGCCTCAGTTTCCACAACATCTTGCACGTGTCACCCGCGCTAAGCCTAATGACCCCAATTTCTGTCTCCGTTCATAAACAAGAGTCGCTTAAAGCCGCAGGGGCGCTCGA
>NC_051414.1:38145904-38146017 GCF_015228065.2 Penaeus monodon
ACCGCGGTCGGAACCGGCGCCGCGAGGAGAGCTGGGTGGGAAATGGTGTTAATATTGATCGAATTTTCTTTTGGGTTTTGTATTGGTCTCTTTTTTTATCAAATTTTACTGAA
>NC_051414.1:38146240-38146530 GCF_015228065.2 Penaeus monodon
ACGCCCGACACACACGACGCGTCACAGACAGATCATTCCAATTACTCATTTCCACTTTAAAAAATTGCAACACGTGTGCAACGAGCATTTTATCCCACTTCATCGAAACAGTCATTATAAAATTGCAAATAGTCGCGAGAACACGCCATGGGAAACTTAAAATTAAATACTATTCATGCGCGCCCCATTAGGCATTGCACGGATGAAACTGCGCGTCATTCTGCAGAGCAAGAGGCATGGCCTGTGCACGCTCGTGCAAACTGCAGAGGCGATAGAATTCATGATAAAAC
>NC_051414.1:38146614-38146961 GCF_015228065.2 Penaeus monodon
TTAAAGGCTCAACGAATGCAAAAGAACGAATTAGAAACAAATTAGAAATTTAGAATGTTCGTATATTCACCTTTGTTCACATACCTTGCCTCCTTCCCAACATAATGAGCTCGACAGACTACCAACAAACACCCACAAAAACAATCATATAACAAGATTTATTTCCTACGTGATAAAGAAGACCAGTTTCCCATAAAATAAAGATGAACATTTGAAAAAAAAATGCCGTTAGAATAACCGTTAAAAACATCCAACTGTAACACCTTAAGAAAAAAGAAAAGAAAAAAGAATAGCATGTAACATATCATGACCATATTCACAATATCAAGAACGCCATAACGGAATGG
>NC_051414.1:38147019-38147176 GCF_015228065.2 Penaeus monodon
CCCTTCAACTATATACAATATATGATAAATCTTTCCGCGCTAATTCCTAAATCACAAAGTAAAAAATGGAGGAAAGAAAAGAGAGAAATATTCCGGAACCTCGGAGTCTGAGAATCATACTTCCTCTCATTGTTAACATTTTAAAAGCCATTGTTGA
>NC_051414.1:38147364-38148087 GCF_015228065.2 Penaeus monodon
CTTCCCCATTTATGAGTATCTATTACGTGCCAACCCCCCCCCCCTCAAAGCACAGCTGATATCAATGCTATCAAGACATTATCTCATTATCATAAAACTGCCATCACAATCACCTCTCTTTAACGCTTAATCATAACCTCCTTATCACGACCTCGTCACTACCACCACCTCTTCCTGTGATAGAATAGTGAACGCATCACTACCAGCCTTTCTCTCTCTCATGTGACCTCATTACTAACAACCTTCCCTTATCATGAACTCATCACTAACCACCTCTTCTCGCCATGAATTCGCCACCACTCATGTCACGTCCCTCGCCACTCACCCCAAAATCTTGTGACCGCCCCGGCCCCTCATAGCGTGTGCTACATCCGGCCGCATGCGTGTGTGCTCGTTAAACTCACCTAAATACGACTAAAAGTAATAAAATGAAAGCAAGGAATCCATATGTGTCTTCATGGTTATAGGCCACTTGATACAAGCCACGGCAGCCACCGATAGCACGTCACGCGGCGGGCCTCCGAAATCACAGACCCACCATCATCTATCGCATTATATCTGTAACATCGTAGTCACAATAACTACCGCACATCATTCTTATCACTGCGATATCAAAGTAACTAGCCATATCCACCGCCATATAATTTTACATCTATATCATTGTTACATCTATCACATCCTCTTTCGACAGCAGCATCCAACGCCTAGGAGTTAGAGGTAAGG
>NC_051414.1:38148164-38148333 GCF_015228065.2 Penaeus monodon
TTACCCCATAACCATCAACAGACCCACAGCATCTAAAAACCGTCAGCAGAGGAGAGAATCCCGAGGCACGATACAGAGTCCCCTTAACCAAGACCAGAGCAAAGAGGGCAAAGCGAGAGGCAAGACGCCGGGGGTATCTTGGACCGTGAGTCTGTTGGCGTAGGAAGTG
>NC_051414.1:38148378-38148469 GCF_015228065.2 Penaeus monodon
AGAAGGGGAGCTGGGGAGGCCAGAAGGGTCAGAGTAAAGGGGAGGAAGGCAGTCACCTTTCACATTGTCCGCGGGGGTGGAGGAGGGGAGC
>NC_051414.1:38148723-38148907 GCF_015228065.2 Penaeus monodon
GCAAGCGATATCGTACCTCGTCTGGCAATGTTTAACCGGCCACCTTCATCTTTGTTAGCACATTCCTCTCTCTCTCTCTCACGCGCGGTTCTCAGAGCATCCCTCCCCCCCTAAATACAACCTCTCCCTCGCACAATCGAGCGCCACAATTGCCCCCAACATTTTTACCCGTCTCTCCGGAAAC
>NC_051414.1:38148967-38149090 GCF_015228065.2 Penaeus monodon
AAGTGTTATCACCTCCTTGCTTGCGAAGACCTTGCGGTTTGCCTGACGGTGATTGCTCAAGCACCTCCTGTCGCCCCCTCCGCCGCCCTCTGCCCGTAACAACTTGGCTTTGTGTGGGCGTCG
>NC_051414.1:38149376-38149595 GCF_015228065.2 Penaeus monodon
GGGCCTTCGCTACGTGCTTGTCGTATGCCAGCAGCATCAGCATTCCTTTGTGCGGCAGAATGTGCGCCCTTGAGAATGCTGGAGCGCTGGGTACTCCTATCTCCGAGAATGCTGGATCGACTCAGCATACTCCTATTTCCTTTCGTCTCACATCGGATTCAAACTGTATTCGTATCCTTCATTATCTAGACAGATGAGAATACAAAGACATTAGAGCAA
>NC_051414.1:38149706-38149910 GCF_015228065.2 Penaeus monodon
TCTCCTTCTCCCAGTGCTTGTTGCTTCTCCCAAGATTTCCCACACAAAGACCAATCAGGATTCAGGCTAATCATTTCCGTCGTGTTCTTCCCCTCGGGTTTCGCTTATCCTGCGCCGCCATCTTAATTGGCCGGCGACCGAAGCTGAACTCTGGCGAATCGAACACCTGGCGAGTGACGATCGAAGCTGAACTCGAGGCAAACG
>NC_051414.1:38150106-38150229 GCF_015228065.2 Penaeus monodon
GTATTCTCACCGGGATTTGGACATTTTGATTTTTTTTCTTTTATCGTAAATAAAAAAGTTACGACATCCCTATCATCGCAGGGTTCAGCTTGCCATCGAATAACCTAGAAGTCGTGCCCTTAT
>NC_051414.1:38150301-38150848 GCF_015228065.2 Penaeus monodon
GTATTAAGAGTCCTAAACCACGGGTATCCTCACCGGGTAATCTGATCATTCTCTCACACACACGTATGACGTAAAAAATAGGGGGAAAATAACAGAACAAAGGAGAAAATAGAACAATTCACACCCATTACCTACTTACCGTTTCGTTACAACACCTAGAAGTTTAAAATCATGAGATCCATTTTCCTATTATATAACCTTTAAGCTTACGTACGAAAGGAGAAAAGAACGAGAAAAATAACAAAATAACAAAAATCGAAGCGAGGAAGAACAAAAGAACAGAATGAGAAACGAGGACATAGAAAACGAAACAAGATGGTAAAAACGAAGTAAGGAAGAACAAGAGAACAGAACAAGAGAAACGAGGACATAGAAATGATAAAGTAATATAATGATAAAAAACGAAGTAGAGAAGAATAAAGGAACAGAACGAGAGAACATCAGAACAACAGGAAGAACACATCAAAGCACAATATATGATAGAAACCAATGCAAGCAAGAACAGGAGAACGGAAGAACGGAACGAGGAAGAACGTATCGAAAACTC
>NC_051414.1:38150919-38150998 GCF_015228065.2 Penaeus monodon
CAGGAAGGGAGGGAGTGAGGGAAAAAACCGCCTCGAAAACAACAAAATGAAGAACAGAAGAACAAAAATAACAGAACAA
>NC_051414.1:38151166-38151397 GCF_015228065.2 Penaeus monodon
ACCGCCTCGGAAACACATCAAAATGACAGGAATCGAAGCCACGAAACGTACATACTGAAGACCGTCAGACGCGGAGATAACAGAGCGGGTTGTTCACACCTGGCTTGCGAGGGCGGAGTGCAGGTGAGTGTCCCCGCGGGTGTGATCAGTGGGCGTGGCTTTGGGAGGCTTCTTGAACTAAGCCACATGTTGGTGTTTTATGGGTTTGTATGTGCCTCTGTCCCTTGCTTT
>NC_051414.1:38152041-38152184 GCF_015228065.2 Penaeus monodon
GTATTCCGCCACATCGCTCCAGTGGCTGAGGGGCGCGCCATCCAAGAGGCAACTCGTAGAACAGTTTCCGAATCATACTTACTTGTATTATACTTATTATACTTAAGAACCCATAACGAAACTTTTTGTTTTTTGAGTGACTG
>NC_051414.1:38152803-38153775 GCF_015228065.2 Penaeus monodon
TGGGCCAACGATAAACAAGATAAGCAACGGAGCAACAACTGTGACGTCATCGTTTCCTGCAAGATGGCCGTCTTCGAACGGATCTTCTCGAATCTCCTTTAAATCTCTCCATTGTGAAGAAATTCCGTCGAGGTAAGAGATGAAATAATTAACACGTGACCTAGAAACGGGAAGAAAAAAAAATGGTGCCTTATGTTTTTTTTGCTTTTATTTTCTCTCTCTCTAAAAGGGTTACAAATTGACTCCCCGTGTTGTATAATTTTCTCTTTTTCTCTTTTCATTTTAGGAGATTTTAATGGGTTTTCCAGCTCTTCTTCCTATACAGTAATATTCCTCCTTGTTGTTTTCTATAAATCAAATAATTGTTATAATATATACCGGTCTATATAATATTTCTCGTGTGTGTGCCTACGTCAGCATGTACGTCACAAAACTTCACCCAGCCGGTTCCTTGACGTGAAGTGCTAAACCATAAAATGCACTTAATATAAACGCAATCGGCTAATCGTGGGAAAAAAAATCCTGAAATTGATGTTGCCTTAATCCGCTAATGAAAATTTTGCGGAGTACCTCAAGGCCTTATCTGATACCACGTGGACAGAGACGCTCGTCAGTCGCAATCGGTTGGCTATCCGCCTTCTCTTCTCCTTTTGCCTCATTATCTCTCTCCGATCCTCCTTTCCCCTTTGTTCTTTTTCCCTCCCTTTACCTCTTCCCTTTCTTCTCTTCTCTTCTCCCCCCTCTTCCCCTTCTCTTCCTTCTCCTATTCCACTCCTCTTCTCTCTCCTCTCTCCCTCTCTCCTTCTCTCTCCTCTCCTCTCCCTCCCTCCCTCCCATTCTTCCCCTTTTCTCCTACCTTCCTCTACCTATCCCTCCCCCTTATCTCTCCTCCTCCCCCCTTCCTCCTCGTGTGACATACATACTGTCAGAATTAGCCTATTGTCTCTGTATACTGATAGGGCGGGGGTGTAT
>NC_051414.1:38154144-38154301 GCF_015228065.2 Penaeus monodon
TTGCACGCTACCGCCGATGCTTGTGAGAGAAAGCGACCCACGCTAGAGTGTGGACAGAGTGCATGCTATACCGGGAAAGGAGAGAAAGCGATCGAGTACGGCATTAAAAAAACAGACACTACCTTCTCTAAAAACAAGTGACATTCCAACACGAACG
>NC_051414.1:38154368-38154509 GCF_015228065.2 Penaeus monodon
CAGCACGAAAACGAGGATAAGTAAACAGCATAAAAATATCAACAATAACATTTACACAGATACTGGTATAGCATTATCCTTCTAAAACACACTCCTACGATAACCACCCAACTGAAATAAATAGAGTCATGTCCAGTTATC
>NC_051414.1:38154545-38154783 GCF_015228065.2 Penaeus monodon
TAGCAGCTGTTGAGTTTATAAACATGGAAAATCACAGTCCATAAATTTCAACACGCAACAACCTCGCTATCAGCCCTCGGTATTTTATTTGATTAATTTTTTTTAAATATTTTTTTGTGTAGGAAATATATCACAAAATGCGTCAGAGAGAATGGGGGGATGGAGAGAGAGAGGAAGAGGAAATAAGGAGAGAGTGACGGAGGGCCATGGAGGGAGAAATGGGAGAAAGGGAGGAAAT
>NC_051414.1:38154933-38155248 GCF_015228065.2 Penaeus monodon
TGACTAACAGAGAAGAGAGGGAAAGACTGGAGGATGAGAAAGGGGAAAAAGGAGAGGAGGGAGGCAGAAGGGAAGAGGAGAAGAGGAAAGAATTGGAAAGGGAAGAGAGGGGAAGGGGATGAGAGAGAGAGGGGGAAGAGCAGAGATAACAGTGCCACGATAACGCTGCCACAAATGCACAGCTCGCCAAAAGATGCCGGAAGTGCGCGGAATGCAACAACAAGCTAAATTGTGCCAAACGTCAGACTGTCAAATTGATATGTTTCATGCTTCTCTATTGCTATTCTGTGAAATAATTTTGTCTGTCATATCCGT
>NC_051414.1:38155580-38155659 GCF_015228065.2 Penaeus monodon
CCACACCCACCCACCCATTCCAACACGAAATAGAACACAACACCCCAAACACACCCAACATCTGGACTGACCTTGCCTT
>NC_051414.1:38155715-38155968 GCF_015228065.2 Penaeus monodon
ACTGTTACATTACACGACATAACCCGCCGTCACGATGCCAACCCGTCTTGCCGTCCCTTTCCCTTCAAAACTTTCCGATTTTTTAAAAAATTAGTTAGCCCGACACTCCATTCATTTCTCGCGACGCTTTCTTGCTCTCCCCGCCCCCTCCCTGACGCCTCCTGTCGACACACCTGTTCTAATTGTTTTTTCCGCACCTGCCCCGTTTCTCCGGCGGCTGTTGGCATCTGCGACGGAGGCGATTGATGGTTCT
>NC_051414.1:38156463-38156719 GCF_015228065.2 Penaeus monodon
TAACAGCAAGACGAGTAAATGAAGGAAGAGGAGGAAAAAAATATATGAGGAAAATAAAGAGCAGAACGAGTAAGAAAACAAGAGAATCATAAGAGAAATGAATAAGAGGAAAAAGAAGAGAATAAGAGGTGCAACGAAGAAGGCACATCGTCCATCATCTGCCGGCTGGGGTGTCAGCTGGCGGGGAGGATCGTAAACACCTTGTCTCCCGTTTTCTTCCGTCGCCGTTTTCTTTCCCGCAGCGGACGCACGCAGC
>NC_051414.1:38157243-38157413 GCF_015228065.2 Penaeus monodon
GTTCGCTTGGAAATAAAACGTAGGTAAATAGTTTACGACCTCGCGTGGTGTAACCGCAGCATCTCCGTTGGTGCGAACGCAGCAAGTTAGTACTAGCTACCCGGCCAACTTGCGGACCCCATAAAAAATGAACTACACATTTTTTTCCCTTTTTTTATATATATTTCGAC
>NC_051414.1:38157442-38157649 GCF_015228065.2 Penaeus monodon
GATTCAGCTTGGAATACGTAGGGATATAGTTACGACTCGCTTGAACCACAATCGCGGTTTCCGGCATTGACTAGTAGCACTTGCGAAAAAAAATATGAATACAATTCTCCATATGAGATACAAATAAACAAAACAAATTAAGATTACAGCATGACGCAAGCGGTGAACACAATACAACTCACATTGGAAAAACCATTCTCATCGCTT
>NC_051414.1:38157714-38158019 GCF_015228065.2 Penaeus monodon
GTAAAAGACGATAGAGGATGAGAAAATATCAATCGACATTGAAACAACAATGAACTGAAAGGAATCGATAAATACAGTTGAAAATAAAGCATGATAAAGACAAGAAACCAATACATAAAAATAAAATAAAAGAGAAGAGCGAGAAATAAAACAGACATATCAAAAACGAACACAACAGAAAGAGAATACGAAAAACATGAAAAAAAGACAGAACAAAGATAAGAAAGAGGAAGGAGGAGAAAAAGAGATAGAAAATAGATCAGACAAAAGGAACGAGAATAAGAGAGACAAGACAAACAGAGAAA
>NC_051414.1:38158421-38158566 GCF_015228065.2 Penaeus monodon
CAGGCTAGTAACAGAGTCAAAATGAACAGCAACAGCAGCAAGGCCGCGCAAGTTGACGATCGCGATGCTCAAGGCCCTGGACGGCACTGTCTCAGGAGGCGCCAGATGGTCCCCGATCGCTGGCACTTCGACAGGTGAAGGCACT
>NC_051414.1:38158908-38159144 GCF_015228065.2 Penaeus monodon
ACGCGCATGGGCGGTATTGGTAAGGGGGAGCTGGGGGGTGAACGCGGTAGGGTGAACTAAAAGAAGGGATAGGAGGGGGAGGGGGAGGCGGGTGTAGGGTGATCCTAGAGGGGGGGGTGTTCCTACAAGGGTGTCACGCATCAGAAGCCCCGAGTGGTCGCTACCCTACACTTCATGCTCCCCCTCAGGCTGTAGGGAAAAGGTGCGAGAGAAAGAGAGGGTGAGGGTGAAAGTAT
>NC_051414.1:38159264-38159879 GCF_015228065.2 Penaeus monodon
CAATAAAAAATATCTAAACTTTCCATCGTGTTGAAAACAGTATACAATTTTCACCCATTCTTTCACTTCCTCGTCAACTTTCTCTCATTTTTCAAATATGCTCTTGGTCATCCTCCAGAGTACTATAAATATCCTTAAAATACTACAAATAAATACAACAACGATACTATACACGAAACACTTTAATCATTATAACACACTTGCTATAAACGTGTATACTGCATATGTTATCAAATGCCAAATACTATAATACTATATTCATTATCAGGATTTTGATAAGAAATCATTTAATCGTGACTGGAAATGGTATCTAAAAAAACGTATCGTTGCTTTAAAAGTACTATCGTATTTAAACATTACTGACATCATCGCATCGAACATTTCACGAACATTCATGAATAAACCTCATCACTTTCACTATAATTATCAAAAGTGTATGATTCTTCTATTACAAAAAATCTATGTTATTTTAAGTGTTACAAGTCTTTATACAACCAAGGCTCAAATTAACCTTGTTCAACGCTATAAATTCGAAGAAACAAGAGTCAGAAGATAAGTACTCGCAAATATTCACAGGCATTCGCAACCACTCGCTCACCTCGAGTCTATCCTCAG
>NC_051414.1:38160056-38160770 GCF_015228065.2 Penaeus monodon
TACCTCCTTCACCCCTCACGCGCTTCTGGAACTTACCGCGCCCTGCCCTGCAATCTGGGTCACAACAAGAATATTTTCCAGAACACGATCTTAATCTTTCACAAGACATAAAACGATCTGCTGCGTCACACGGGAGGCCTGCAGAAAACACGCCTTATTCAAAAAGCACAAAACGAAAAACAGAAAAGACATAGAGATAGAAAGATACAAAAAATATATAAAGACAAAAATATATAAAGAAGAAAAGAAAAGAAAAAAGAAAAAAAACGGAAAAAAACACACCCATAGTCTTCCATCTTCCTGAATCCATCGTTTGTGACGTAACAGACACGTGACAGGTGCCGCTGGTCGACGGAGTGCCATGCATGACACAGCTGACTGGCGTTTATTCCAAAACAATATAAGACGCTCTAACTCGTGCTCTGTTTCCTGGACTTCAGCTTTCACCGGAAACAAAGCCTATCGCCGAATTGAAGAAATATTAAATTAACAACTCCTTCTACAACCGTATTTAGATGTAGAAAGTCAAGAACACAGACATACGGAATGATAAACACATTTCTTCTATAATATTTACTTCCTCCCGCATATCCGCCCTCGGACAAGAACCTCCAGAGACATTATCAATCTGAGATAAAAGTATAAAAAAAAGAAAGATAAAAAAGGAAGAACTTTTAGAAACCCGTAACACAAACCCGAGAACCTCACGGGACA
>NC_051414.1:38160790-38161433 GCF_015228065.2 Penaeus monodon
ATCAAAACTTCTAGGACTTCGCCAGAATCCGCAGCAGGAGGATCCCGCCACACCGAGGGGGAAGAAGGAGGCTACGTCGCCCTGTTTGAGCGAGGGAAGGCGTTCGTGTTTTGTACTCCCGACACGATCGTCTTGCGCAACTGGCCTTATGCGGCGCGGTGCAAGGCCGTCTCAGGCCTCTTTGCACGGTTAAATTTATGCGTGTTGCGAGGTGGCACTGCGGAACGGGTGGTACGCTGCTTGCCGGATACGGACGGGATACAACAAAGCTACGTAGGAACCTATACAAGTTTGTAGACTAAAGATACAGTATCACTATACACTCACTAGCCTTACAGAGTACCTTCACCATCCATACAGCACAGCAACACCTACACCCGACAGACCCACATATAGGGAACCACAATAAACACAGCATCAAAAACGATATACGGGGCTATAGCAATCAGACTTAACCTGTTGCCTTTCGAGTCTGTCTGTGCGTTTGTTGGTCCCATGCGAGCTCATGACGCCCTGCCGTTGCGGAGACTCGCGCCTGCCCCGTCCCGTAATGACACAGCAGCCAAGACGCAGCTGTCGCTCTGTGCCGCAACGTTACAGAGGAATGCGTCGCTTGTTGTCGAATAACTTTTGAAGTTTGGTG
>NC_051414.1:38161579-38162368 GCF_015228065.2 Penaeus monodon
CAGCACTAATAAAAACAAAAGACGAACCATTTCCAATCATCACCAAGCGCGAATTTTACAAGCGAAATAAATCACCGCACAGGACGACAGCCGGGTGACGGCGGTGTCCTGTCTCAGGTAAACAACATTTCTCAGCGGAGGAAAAACAACGCGATCTGTTCACACGCGAACCGACGCAGAACGGCCCTGATCAGGAACCCGACGATCGGTGATGACTTCGGCAATAAAAGTAATTAAAGTCTCGAAAGAAGAAGAGGTGGAGGAGGAGGAGGAGGAGGAAGAAGAAAAACTTAAAAATGATAATTGGTGATGAACAGCGAAGAGAAAAACATAAAAGGAAGACAGAGAAGAAAAAGGAGACGAAAAAAAATAATAAAAAAAGAAAGGAGCTGGCGAAGAAAAAAAAGGTAAAAAAAAGAAAAAATACGACGAAGAACAAGAAAAAATAATAACAATGATAAAAGATGCTGCCATCCCTTTCACTCTTTGCTGCAACTTGCAATCAACAGAACCCCCCGACGTTTTACTTCCTCTCACTTCACATCGTATAAGAATCCTCCGAATGCCCTCACCTCCCATTCCATTGGCTTGATCGATCTCTTATGCCTTTTAAGCGGGCTGGCAATACAATTCCTCGCAGCCTCACTTTATGCCTTCTCCAAATGCCTTTTCCGCAGCTGGATATGCAGATCTAGGGTCTCCTGACTTCGCCGTTTTCTCTCTGCCCACCGTGGTCTCTCTAATGCTACGTCGCTAATTCTCTCTCTCTCTGTCTAAGTCTAAATCGGT
>NC_051414.1:38162392-38162505 GCF_015228065.2 Penaeus monodon
AATCCGGGTCTCCTCCTGCTCTTCTTTTCCTTCTACTCTTATTCATTTTCTTACCCTCCTCCCCCTCCTCATTTTCCTATTTTTCCTTTCTCCTCCACTTCCTCCTTTTACAA
>NC_051414.1:38162697-38162979 GCF_015228065.2 Penaeus monodon
TTTCTTCCACCAACCCGAGCCTTCTTTTCAGACGTCATCGTGGAATTAGTCTTTCTGTCGAGTCTTTTCGAGTCTTTTTATTGTCCTCTCTGGCCGGGTCCTGCCGTAAGACCCTCCTTGGTCCTTCGTGGTTCAGAACCGGCCGCCGGGGTCTTTCAAATGGTTCAGGTTGGGGGAGAGAGAGGGGAAGGGAGGGGGAGTGATTCCAGTTTGGGTGGGGATGAGGGTGGGGTATGTAAGGTGTATTTTCCAAATCTTTCTCTTCTTTTTTAAAGTATTTTT
>NC_051414.1:38163106-38164546 GCF_015228065.2 Penaeus monodon
TATGGCGGCTATAATCACTAAGAATGTCTAAAACATATTTCCTGTTACGGATATATTAATTCGTATACTATTGTCGGTGAAACAACTCGCTGATTGTTCACAAAATCAAAGCTAAAAAAAATCGTAAATAACTTTACTTCCATATGAAAATAATTCAAGTGAACGGAAAAATGTGTCTACCCACACACAACGGACGAGAACTGAAAATAAAATATGTGAAAAAAAAATCAGAAATAAAATCCAGGTATACGAACAAACAAACACAATATGTAAAAAAAGAAAAAAAAACTCTACATCCCCATACACCAGGCCAGTACTGAAACCTCGACATGGGAACAAGTACAGGCCGTGGAACAAGGGATGTGAGGGAGTACTCCAGGGAAGGGAAGGCCACAGGTAACTCGGGTACCTGGGGGTTCCTTCCACACTCGGGAACATTTTAAAGAAATAATTAAATTTGGACCGAGACCAGCTTTTCGTCTCAGTTCATTGTATTTCACTCAATCTTCCCCGACAGCCACGTTTTTCTTCTCGAAATAAAGGTCCATCTACGCTGCTATTTTTTATCATGTGGGATTACGGTACCTGGACTAAAGGTATGGAAATATTCCATAACATTTCACGTAAAATAACATGTCATGTTATCTCGTAGCTCGGATAAAAAATAATAATAAAAGATAAAGAATGCCGGAAATTAATAATAAACTTTTTATTTCACATGCAAAATAAAAATACAAACGCAAGTATTGATCCGCGTTTATTAAATTTCAAATAACGTCTGACGCTAAGTTACGAAAGGGCATCCCAACTCTGTTAATTAAACCATATCAACAAATTCTGTGCAATTTCAAAAAGCAAATCTTACCTTAGGCGTCCTTCATACACCAACAAGTCACGAGGGAAAATTAGAAACGGTTTTTTCAATAGTATTTCCTCTCTAAATCACCAAAATCCATCACACTCCACACAGCTTGAAGCGGGACCCACCGCGTCGACGTGTTCCCCGCACCACGGACCAGAGGACACTGACACCGGGTTCCTCCACCTGGCCCCCGGAGACTACTCTGGCGCTCTGGCGGCCAGGTGCGCAACTAAATCCTACAACTTACTCTCTAAAATTATATGTAGGGGTGTGTAGTTATAGACGATAAAAAATGGTTATATTTCAAATGGGTGCATAACGAAATGAGAAAATAAATTCTAACAACCCGAAAATTATTATTTTTTTAAGAATAAAAAAAAAACTATTTTTTTTAGACCAAGGATTATTTTGGGAATTCCAATGATTCTGATTTGTTTAGTACGATAAGCTATAAATATATAAATTAATTCACGAATTTCCACCAATGTTGGCAATATTTCCAGTCGCCAACATCATCCCAGCAACCAAACAAAATTAAACCAGACGCGTCTCGGGGGGGAAAGTACGGTAATACACGT
>NC_051414.1:38164570-38164638 GCF_015228065.2 Penaeus monodon
TCCAATGTGATAATCAACATCTAATTACATTTTTTAGAAAAGTGTTAATGTGAAGGTGGTAACTTTTC
>NC_051414.1:38164697-38164861 GCF_015228065.2 Penaeus monodon
CTTTGATAAATGGACTTTCATAACGACCGGAATGACAACTTTCACTACTTAAATCGGAATGAATCTGTGACGGCGCAGCATCCACTCAAACAATGATGGTAAACATTGGCTTTTCCTTTAAACTGGTCCCACTTTTGTGTCTGTTGGTGTCTTTTGTCTAACTC
>NC_051414.1:38165176-38165508 GCF_015228065.2 Penaeus monodon
ATTCTCCCTTCCTCCTTCCTTCAACTTCCCTCCCTCCTTCAACCTCCTTCCCTCCTTCAACCTCCCTCCCTCCTTCCCCCTCCCTCTCTCCTTCCCCCTCCCTCCCTCCTTCCCCCTCCCTCCCTCCTCCCCTCCCAAACCCCTACCTCTCCCTCCTTCCCATCCCTCTCCACATCTCCAAACAGGGAAGAAGAAACCGCAGATGAAAGGGAGGCTTATCATGCTGAGCGCAACACGTAAGCCGATTGAGGGCGCGCGGCCGAAAACGTACGTCGGCTGCATGCAGTTTCCAAAAGCAGGAAAGTACGGACGTGCAGGTACTTAGGCAAGCG
>NC_051414.1:38165636-38165756 GCF_015228065.2 Penaeus monodon
GTCGATCTACTTTCTTGTGGCAAGTTTAAAAAAAAAAAAATCAAAATTGTATATAAAAGCGATAAGTATATTTAATCTTTTAAAAAGAAGTTTTATAAACAGTATATCTTCTAATGTGTT
>NC_051414.1:38165786-38166131 GCF_015228065.2 Penaeus monodon
CTTTTGGAAGATGATCAGCGGAATAATGCAATTTGCCAAGGATGTTGCAACCTGAAAAGAATAGCACAGAGAAGGACTGAGGCATTGCAGAAGGAGACGCTGTTAACATGTGGGAATGAAGAGTACTGTAGATAAGCCTTGTTGCAAGTTGCAGAGTTGCAATGGAGTGTATTGCTGGTGAGGGATATGAGGGTGGGAAGAGATGAAATGAAGGGAGAAGAAGAGAAGGTAGTGCAGACAGGAGATGAAGGCTATGAGATAGATAGATGGGAAGAAATAGAAGAGGAGAAGAGAATATGTAGATAGACAGAGTGAGAGAGAAATCAAATAGAGGGAAAGAGAATC
>NC_051414.1:38166168-38166557 GCF_015228065.2 Penaeus monodon
ATCACAGAGAGATCAAAAAGAATTAAAGAGAATCAGAAAGAGATCAGATAGATCGAAATAAAACCAGAAAAAAAGAAACAGATAAACAAAACTAAAGAGAGAGAGAGAGAGAGAGAAAAAAACAAAAAAACTGAGGAATGTATGGTGACAAATTCCAAAGTTCTCCAGACAAATTTACGACAACAGCGGAATGAAAAAAGAAGAAATAAAAGGGCCATTACACGTAATAACTCCATAATCTCTGTGAAATACGTGGGTGAACAAGGAACGAGGAACGGACCGCCTGTCTGCCTGTGCATTCCCCGTCTGTCGCCTGTGTGAGCCGAGGGACCGCTGCGTCTTCCTCTTAAGAAAGGAAATACTTTTAAAATATTTACACATACACACAG
>NC_051414.1:38166835-38166955 GCF_015228065.2 Penaeus monodon
TCCCCCAACGTCGTTAGCTGATTCTGAAATATTACTCTTCTTAAATTCACTCCTGCTGGTCTAATACAACGTACCTACAAGAAGATTTAAGACTTTATTTAGCAAGTCCGGATGTTCGAA
>NC_051414.1:38167048-38167198 GCF_015228065.2 Penaeus monodon
TCATAAAAGTACACATATGACAACATATTAATTCACATCCATCATTTACATAAAAAAACTCCAATCAAACGAGGCAAAGTCAGTGAAATGCCTCTTGCAAGCAACAGGTTTACAAGCACAGTCCGTTCCCCGCATTCAATTCCTTCGTCC
>NC_051414.1:38167225-38167386 GCF_015228065.2 Penaeus monodon
GCCGCTGACTTTCCCTTCATCGCTCTACCGTCCTTAACGAGATAAGGGAACCGAGCTGCATTGTCTCCCGGGCGCCATCTCGTCTAGTTCGCTTTGCCGTGATGTCGTGTTGTTTGGATTGGATCCTGTTTGATTTTATCGCCTTCGCTCTCTTCGTTTCG
>NC_051414.1:38167908-38168066 GCF_015228065.2 Penaeus monodon
GATAAGCTGCCGTAAGAGAAGGTGTTGCCAAAGGGAGGCCGCCGGAAGTTCCATTCAGTAAGTCACAATGGTCTTCTTCCTCGATACTTTTACTCTTCCTTGTTAGAACCTTTGTTTGAACCTTCGCTCGCTCACTTTCCCCCGGGGAGAGAAGCACC
>NC_051414.1:38168521-38168726 GCF_015228065.2 Penaeus monodon
ATATATTTAAAAAATCTAACTTTCCATCACTTCTAAGTCACCTCTAATCACTCCTTCCTCCTCCACCAGACAGCCAAGAGCACCTCCCTCGGTTCCACTTCACAGGATTAGACAAATAACGTCTCTTGAAATACTTTCTGTTCCACCGATGGATGTAATTATTCCGTCACACAAAACAAGTTGAAAGTGTGTCTTGTCACTTGCC
>NC_051414.1:38169149-38169321 GCF_015228065.2 Penaeus monodon
AATGGAGAAATGGAGAAATGGAGACTTGAATGAACCCAATACTCCTTTTGTGAATGAAATTTTCTTTCAATAAAAGCCAGAATATCGAGAAGGAATCCACAATGACCACGCACACAATGGACAATTCAAGACACTTTCCTCCACACAACAAGGCGCATTAAATTTACGAATT
>NC_051414.1:38169440-38170047 GCF_015228065.2 Penaeus monodon
CGGCCACGCTCACGCCCCCTCTCCCCTCCCCCTTCCCCCCCATCGTGACTGCCTTTACTCTCTCCTTCCAAGAAGCCCAACGAAGGAGGGAGGAGGCGCGCCCAACGAACCAGCCAGCCGAGGAGGTACACGCCCGGCAACACACGCCCACGCAACGGAGACCCCCTCCTCACGCCCACCTGGAGAAACACTCTCGCGTGGGCGACTTAAAGAATAAAAAAGTATCCAGGCTAGATTTCTTTTTTTCTTCATAGAATTTTATTTTTGTGCGTAAGTTTAAAAAAAAAAATCAAATTCTCCCGGATGAATAACAGGACCATATCTGTCGGTGGGCGTGCGGGCGGAACAAAACACTAATCTTGCATGCTCACGGGCGTACGGGCGTGAATTATGTGGATGTTGCACTGAAGGAGGTTACTGGCTACAATCTATTTGTTCGAAATATATATATTTTTTACACAACGAAGAGAAATTGTGAAAAATTGAGAAAGAGAGGATACAACAGAATGCACGAAATAAACACACATTCGGAAATTTATGAAAAAAAGAAAATTAAGGACAAATGGGTATATCTATGACAGTTAATACGGATGAATACGCAATTTCT
>NC_051414.1:38170158-38170324 GCF_015228065.2 Penaeus monodon
CAGACATAACACGATCTCACACACCCACATAATAGGAGAAAGTTTTAAAAAGTCACATAAAAAAAAAATTAACAACTAATATATATTGCAAAAGTAACAGATGCGTCATAACTTCTGCAACTGGCATCCCTGAGAAGACGGAAACTGGAGTATTAACATTGGAGAT
>NC_051414.1:38170916-38171159 GCF_015228065.2 Penaeus monodon
ACTTCGAATACAATAATGATAAAAGGTACTTTATAACAAACACGTCCTGCTAGAAGTTCATTAGCTTCAATTAAATAAATAGGACGACTAATGTGCCCTTGAATTAACGGGCGTCACAGGAACCCCTTATGAATAGGCATAGTCGTCTGCCGGCTCCAAGCTGCGTAATTGTGGCAAATGGGCAAACGAAGGAGGGAAAGGAAGCCTAATTATGATAAATGAATACAAAGGGAGGGCGTCCTC
>NC_051414.1:38171395-38171570 GCF_015228065.2 Penaeus monodon
ATCTATCTTTCGAGTCATTTTTCCCCGCACCCGTGGGAACCCGCCATTCTCTTTTGCACAATAAACCAGGTGCATTTAAAAACTTGAAACATTCGACGCCGGCCTTCGACCGAGTGCGTGATAAGCAGGTATTTTATGCTTATCATCTGCATTCACTCTTTATGCTCAATGCCTC
>NC_051414.1:38171662-38172087 GCF_015228065.2 Penaeus monodon
GCCAGCCCACTCTCCGTCACTTCGCCTCTCAACTTCCCTCTCCCTTTTCCTCCACGTCCCCTCCTCCTCTTCCTCTACCCCTTCCTTTACCCCCATCTTCCCCTACCCCAACCCCCACCCTATCTCCAAATATTCCCCCTCTCCCCCCCCTCCACCCCTCCTCCAAATCTCCCTCAACACCACCGTACCTCACGCCCCCTCCCCTCCCCTTCCCTCCCGCACCCTCTTATCCGCCTTAATCATCACGGGCGTCGCGTACCTGATACCTGCTGTCACCTCCCACCTGGCCGACCTTCTCGTACCTGCGGAAGGCGACGCGGCCGAAGGAACCCAACTGCTCAACTCACCTGCAACGGAAAAGGAAAACATGTTAGTTCTGCGTGGGAATCTATATTTTTTAAAACAGTACATGGGTTCATTGATCT
>NC_051414.1:38172788-38172964 GCF_015228065.2 Penaeus monodon
AAATCGCATGCTAGCATATTCGACGGCCTCTGACCAAGCATACATATACCAACGCGCACATTCATCAAACACAACGAATACTATTTCATGAATAATCTTCCCTTAACATATTCCTCGGCACGCACCTCTGGCAAGTTACAAGTTCAGGCAGTCAACACGCGCACGTTAGTAATCAA
>NC_051414.1:38173370-38173547 GCF_015228065.2 Penaeus monodon
GCCCCATGACCGAGGCTCCGACCGAAGTACGCAGACACGGCCACTGGAGGAGGGGCGGGTCCCGTTACCACGGGTGTAAGGAGTGACCCAAGGCAGGTAATTGCGGCGGTATGGTCGTTGTGTCGCGAGCGTTTGTCACTGCAGAAAGACCTCCGGGTATTCCGCCTCCTCCTCCTC
>NC_051414.1:38173727-38173835 GCF_015228065.2 Penaeus monodon
CTTTGCCTTTATTCATTGAAAATATCATTATTATTACTATAATAATTTTTTAGGTTTCGTTTTCGTTTATTTTTCCACCATTACTGAACCATTTTCAAAGAAAAAAAC
>NC_051414.1:38174376-38175559 GCF_015228065.2 Penaeus monodon
ATGAGTGTATACTTAAATGAGCAACATCCGGGAAAGAAAACATTCTGCAACAAAGAGAAAGAAAGCAGCATTTGCAACCATAATGCAATTGCTAACGGGTACGGCTTCCTGTTATGTCTGTATTAAAACTCCAAGAATTTCATTTCTTTCTTGTGGAACTTTTCGATAGTTTTTTTTTATATATAGATATTATAAATCATTAATAAATTCCAAACCGAACTAAATTCGAAAAAGAGCAGCTGTTACGTCTATTACATTTGATGATGACTATTATGCTGAATAATGTTGCTAGACTTATTTTCTGTATAATAGAATTCGTATATTAATGATGATACAAACTATTACTAATATTGCTAATGGTATACTAAGTTTCATTTCAATATCATTAACAATATAATAGCATACATCAACATTAGAACTATATATGTATATAATAGTCACCGGTAAAGTTATAGTTTCTCGTTTTCTGTCATACATTCATAGAAAATGGGATTACTCCGACCGAAATTTAAGGCCCAACTAAAGTATATGAACCGAAAGCTTACAACTCGCTATAATAACATTGCATATATTTCAGCATCAAATATAGAAACTTCTTTTGCATACAATTTTCAATAAAAACATAGTCATTCATAAAAACGGACGGAAAGAGAACATGGATAACTACACAAAAAGCGTTGAAATCAGTGACGATTTTTTTCCCCTATGAGCGTAGTAGTGGAATCATTTCAAATGGCTTTCGTTTATCTTTTCCCGTTGGCTGTAATCATAACTGTCATTTGCATTATTTGTATTAACATAATTGATATCAATGTCACTAATATCATCATCATAATTCTTATAAGTAACATTCTAGCAATATTTTCATTAGAATTATTAATACCATTATTACCAACATATATATTTTTTATCAACAATATCATTATCATCTTTAAATCTTTGTTATCATCATCAACATATCCTGTGCAATCAACGGATTTCACATTAATAAAATGTATATTACTAACATGTTTGTCACCATAAAATAATCTTCGTCGATGCAACTTTTTCGATTAAATTTGCATTCCGTTCCCTAACGTAATGCGCAATGTATAAAGTAATTAAAAATCAACTACCATAATCATTTTGTGGATTTGGGTTCTTAAAATTGCACCTGTTCACACATGCAGACACTCTTATTTAA
>NC_051414.1:38175779-38176283 GCF_015228065.2 Penaeus monodon
ACGGAAACAAAGAAAACGGGAAAAAAAACATTTCACGGTAATGTTGTAAACCAACTGATTCTCATATACATATATCACTAAAATATTAACCTTACAAAAAAATAAGTACAAATTCCGGATATCGAAACCCAACATCCAAAAATGAAAATGAAAAGGCAAAATTAACGCAAAAAACCGCGCAATTTTTTTCCAATCCATAAATATCAATTACTCGCAAACATGTCCAATAATCCCTTTAAAATATACAGTGAAATAAGATAATAAAAGAGAAATGATAAAACACAAATAAAAACATTAGATAGCAACAGTACTCCCCCCCTCCCCCCTTTACCATCCCCCTCCCCCCCTTACTCACAGAAAACGGGATGAGCAGACGAGGGAGGGGGGATGGGAGGAGGGGAGGGAGATGGGGAGGGGGAGAAATAGATGAGGTGAGGGGGAGAAGAGGATGGGGGAGGGGGAGAAGACGATGGGAGAAGGAGGTAATAGGATGGAAGGAGGGGG
>NC_051414.1:38176366-38176791 GCF_015228065.2 Penaeus monodon
AGCGGAAGGGGGAACAGGAAAAAAAAAAGGTGGGAGGGAGAAACGTTAATTGTTATGTCATGAAACAGAGAAAACGTTATGAATTTTACGAAAAGAGGAAACCACAAAAACAAAACATATATTCAGTAACTATATTAATTCCCTCACCCATTTAACTTTAAGAGGGAAAACTATGTTATTCCCTCACATATTTAACCTTAGGAGGGAAAACTATGTTAATTCCCTCACCCATTTAACTTTAAGAATAAGAACTATGTTAATTCCTTCGCCTATTTAGCTTTAAGAGGAAGAACTACGTTAATTTCCCTCACCCATTTAATTTTAAGAGGAAATTTTCACAATGTAACTGAAAGGAAATGCTTGTATCCCAATTTTATATCTTCATCATGACTGTCACCGAGGGTTCACAATGGCACTTTGGCGTG
>NC_051414.1:38177064-38177140 GCF_015228065.2 Penaeus monodon
GCGAGGCAGGAAGTCACAACGGGTCACAAAAGAATGAAGAAACCCCGCATTGTCTCCGAACGCATGCCAAACGCCA
>NC_051414.1:38177176-38177246 GCF_015228065.2 Penaeus monodon
GCATTACACCCCCTCCCCCCCTCCCCCGCAGATCCACTGAGATAGCGAGGATTCCTCTCCACGGCCGAGT
>NC_051414.1:38177400-38177769 GCF_015228065.2 Penaeus monodon
AGAAGTGAATGAACCCTACCTACACAAGGGAGAAGAAGAAAAGACAAGAAACAAAGAAAAACACAAAAGAAAAAAGAAGTGCATACACCAAAACAGAGAAAAGGAAATAAACAAAACGAGAAAAAGAGGAAAGGAACCAAAGAAATTAAGAGAAAAGGGGGAGATGAGACAAGCTAAGAAGACAGTGTATGAACCCAGAAGCAGGATGACACACGGAAGTGCCAAACAGGATTCTTCAATGGGGATTCGATACTATATCACGTCACGTCGCATCTTCCACCACACGCCAGGTACAAAAAAGTGAGCAAGGATTTACCTGTTCTAGTATGAATGACGTGGCGAAATATCCTTCAAAAGTACCGTGGAAAT
>NC_051414.1:38177969-38178078 GCF_015228065.2 Penaeus monodon
TGCGTCTTAACTGCGCATACCAGTAACAGCCAAAAATAAACATTCTGCTCATCAAAATCATCTGTAATTTTAATCAAGACGAACTTGCTTCTTTTAAACAACTTTATGA
>NC_051414.1:38178118-38178243 GCF_015228065.2 Penaeus monodon
TATCCCTACTTTTTCTAATTTCCAGAAGATGATGACAGACTAAATGGTGCACGAGTGGATAACCAAAAGAAGGACAAAGTGGATACGCAAAGTGGGTTAGGTGGATGAGATGGATTGAGCGGTGA
>NC_051414.1:38178376-38179242 GCF_015228065.2 Penaeus monodon
CCGTCATCCGTCGCCACGCCATCCACGCAGCGGCGGCGGCGACAGCAGCAGAAAACGCCGCATTTGTGACTCACGCTAAACCCGTTTCTCTCATAATACGAATAATCTCTCCGTTACCTGACACTGCTGGCGAACCTGTCTGATACAAACTGGACCGGGAGAAGTGGCTGCCCTTGTGGCGAGAGTGGTCGAGAGTGGTTGCCTGGTATGGGCGCCCTCGACGGTTGGGATAGTATGGGCGCGGGTGAGGCATTGTGGGTGACAGAAGGAGATCGGGCGGGGTATTGTGGGTGACAGAAGGGGTGTGGGTAGGGTACTCGGGTGAGGGGAAGGGGTGGAGGAAGGTATTTGGGGTGACAAAGGGTGTCAGAGAGAGGATCTGGGAGAGGAATAGGGAGTGGAGGTAGGTACTGGAGTGGGGGAAATAGTTGGGGAGAGGATATAGGATAATAGGTATATAGGGAAGGGGTTGATACAGCATAATGAAAGAAGGTAGCGAGAGGTACTGGGGAGGTGTATATAATGATGAATGAGTTAGGAGTTAGGTATAGACAGGAATACATATTTTAGTACGTATATCACCAAAGGAGTAGTACGGCTTGGGTGCTACAGAACACGAGGTGACACGAAAGACAACTTTACTCGAAAAATATGAATGAAATAGTACGAAGAAACGAGTCTCGAGCACCACCAACACGAGGCAACAAGACGTATCTCGGACCCCTCGACGGGCTGCCCGGACGACCAAAGACGATGTCGCAATACCTGGCGATCCGTAATGCGGCGGCGATTATGGAACACAGACATCAGAAACGACCGCAAGAGGCCACGATAACAATGATCACCATCGACGACGGGAAATTCAT
>NC_051414.1:38179276-38179536 GCF_015228065.2 Penaeus monodon
TCGACGTCGCAAGAGCAGAGGACACTTGAAGAAGATGCTCTCTGCGGACTCTTACTCCCAGAGAGAGTGCGAGCGAGGGCCCGGTAGTGACGCCAAGACCCGAGGAGCGTAACAAAGAGGGACGCGGTGATAATTCTATGCGAGAGGATGAACAAGTATGTCTGCGATGGGCGGGTCACTCACGCAGAATAGTCACGCCCCGATGGACATTCTCTTTTTTATATCTATTCGAAAAGTATTTTTTTTGTTATTAGTCCAAC
>NC_051414.1:38179600-38179706 GCF_015228065.2 Penaeus monodon
ACATTTTTCTCCTTATTACCCTTCCCCTCCACTCAACCTAATCCTTCTTCAACTGACCCTTTCCCCCCATTTCATTCCTCTTTTCTCCCTTCCCCTTATTTCATAT
>NC_051414.1:38179939-38180098 GCF_015228065.2 Penaeus monodon
GCATCCCCCGACCCCCGCCACCCCACGGGAGAAGAGAGAGCGTGGGACAGACGCCCTTCAAGGAAACGCCAAGCCCGGACTTCCTTCTCCGGGCGCAGGACGTAGGGCAGGGTACAGTAGGTCAGGACAACCCGCAGAATATGCCCCGGGGTCAGTCAA
>NC_051414.1:38180150-38180217 GCF_015228065.2 Penaeus monodon
ATTACCAACGGGGAAGCTTCTAGAAATGTCTGAGACCAAAATATGAGAGAAAATAAAAGGGGCAGTA
>NC_051414.1:38180241-38180425 GCF_015228065.2 Penaeus monodon
CGTAAATCCAACTTTCATCTTTATATAAAATACGATAGAATGTAAGAGAAATATATACGTAATTCCGACTTTTACTTCTATCTATAATAAGATAGAATGAAACGAAATGACGATAACAGTATGAAGTTTCCACCTTCCTTTACTTTTACATAAAATAAACAAGCTAGAATTACACAAATCAATG
>NC_051414.1:38180457-38180527 GCF_015228065.2 Penaeus monodon
TCCTACTTGTTTACTCGTTTACGTCCCCACTCTACTTCTTTACATAATTTGTCCCTCCGTCTGTGGTACT
>NC_051414.1:38180692-38181037 GCF_015228065.2 Penaeus monodon
ACAATACACTTACCACCACCCCACCTCCCTTCCACCCACCCCCTCTCCCGGATTCATACCTTATGCAATACAACGAACAGACTGCATTCTTTCCTCCATGTGACGTCATTCATGTTCCACCACGTGACGTCATACACAAACATTCCGCACAGCAAGCTTATTCCTTCTTCGCAGGTCCAGTTTTGAAGTACCTTGCTCGGGTTACTGAAGTTCGTCTTGTGAACCTCAGTAAGACAACTTTCTCCTCTTCGGTTTCCACATTTGGTCAATTTATTCACAAAAACAACTTTCTAACACCGTTGCAAAAATCAGTACATCCCGAACACCTAACGATCTTCCCTCTTT
>NC_051414.1:38181490-38181566 GCF_015228065.2 Penaeus monodon
TACACCATCCCGTTTCCTCAGAAGGTCAGCCGAGTGGTATGGTCTAGTGCCCTGTTCCTGCAGTTGCTTAGCTTGA
>NC_051414.1:38181602-38181714 GCF_015228065.2 Penaeus monodon
CTGTCGCCTCATTAGAATGGCGCCAGAGTCTTTTTTTTAAGGCAGTCACTTGCTTTGTACGATGAGAATGCATCATATTTAACGGATCTCCAAGGTAGCAAGGTAGATCTCT
>NC_051414.1:38182026-38182160 GCF_015228065.2 Penaeus monodon
TTTACAAAAAAAAAAAAAAACTCCTACTTTTGGGGTGAATAAGGATAGGGGTTAATTAAGGAGAAAGGTACCGTTGGTCAGAGTGTGTGATTTTGGAGTTATTTGAAGCCAGTGGGGGAAACCTACCTCCATTC
>NC_051414.1:38182554-38183477 GCF_015228065.2 Penaeus monodon
TTGAAGCCTCCTATTCAATTCCTTCAAACAACACTAACTTCAACTCTACCTCACCCGAACCAGAACGAACCGCGCAGGTGTTCCCTCAGAAAAGACAGACAGACAAAAATAAAAAGTCTTTCCCATCCGGCTTAACCTTAAAATACAGACACTTATTTTTGAAACCGCTCTTAGATACGCCTCTGAGGATATAATATATAATGGCCACTTCCTGCCCCTTTTGGCCACTTGGACCAAGTTCCTCTCTTTCTTCCTCCCGTAGTCTTCACCTTCACTTTATCATCACTTGCGTCTCTCTTTTTTCTTTTCTTTTTTCTTGGAACAAAATGAAAACGAAAAAACTTATCACTTCTGTTTAAGTTAATAGATTCGTTTTTAAACTAATGTGATCGTCTTTATCATCGCGTTATTCTAAGTTGCTAAGAATAATTATCTAATGTCTACATTCACATGTTCTTAAGCTAATCAACAGTAAATCAAAGTACTCACCTCATCCACTAAGTTAATCTAAGTAAGCACTCACCTACATTACGAAGATAAACTACCCTCTCGTCTAAGTTAACAACTGACTCTAACCACCCACCTAAGTTAACAAGCTAAAATCTCAATTATTATCCGTCGACACACGCAAAAGTAGGCCATGACAAACCTAGAAAAAAAAAGAATGATAATAAAGAAATAAAAAATAAAAGATCCTAACACCTGTTCTTAAATAGGCCTATATTCACCCTTGCGAGACCAGTGAACATAAACCCTTTTCTTTTCTCTACAGTGTTTTTCGAACGACCGGATCGCTTAATGGCCTGCCTCTCGTTAGGACTTACTGTGTGTTTAAAGGGGTCAAGTGCTCACGGTGGGCTGTAAACAGTGGGTACATATATATGACAAAATGTGAAATCCTTATACGAAGTGACGACGAGAAC
>NC_051414.1:38183741-38184068 GCF_015228065.2 Penaeus monodon
CTCCACCAAGTGCATATTGATAAAGGCAACTGAATAACCCCATTACATACATTCATACAAAACCAACGAAACCCGTATTGAAATCACGCCAAAAATTCCGCGAAAACGAGACGCATTCAGCGGCCCCACGCGCGACGCCAAATCAATTCATTCACGAAAACGCCTCCGTCATTCCTCCAGAGCGGGAAAAGAGTTCAAGGGAAGTGAGAGACATTTCATAGACACGAAACTGTTAGTCGATTTGAAGGCGGCGAACCACTGATGCTTGTAAGAGGAAATTCCTTCATTCTCGAACGCCGTCGCGATTGTTTGGATAGCAATGTGATG
>NC_051414.1:38184306-38184388 GCF_015228065.2 Penaeus monodon
CCCCGTCGCGCATCGTAACAAACACTCCAACCTCCCGAGCCAGCGCGAGTCACGCCAAGATAAGACGATAAAGCGAACTGTT
>NC_051414.1:38184458-38184631 GCF_015228065.2 Penaeus monodon
CCTGTGAACTTCTTCCGGGTGACAACTTCTTAGTACAATTAACCCAGATGCAGCACTTCTATCGCTCGTCCACAGGGAGGAGGAAGGAAAACCCGCTGGTGATTAGATGACGGCGGAAGATGATAACTGGTAATGCGGTTGGTCGATTCGTTCGATGAATGTCATGACGAAAG
>NC_051414.1:38185004-38185588 GCF_015228065.2 Penaeus monodon
CCAGCCGATCCATCTTAAAGGCCAATTAAGAATTCACCGACACGCACACCATGACCACGGCTGTTTACCTCCCTGCTTGACGACAAAGCTAATCAGCATTTTCACACTTTTGTACGCGTACCTCCCCCTCCTCCCCCCCTCTCCCCCATCCGTTTCTTCCTCATCCCCTCCTCCTTCCCCCTAATCTACTCCCTTCCTTAATTTTTCCTTCTCCTTCCTTCTTCTTCCCTCTCCTTCCTCCCTCCCCTTATTTTTTTCCTTTATTCTCCCTGATTACCCCCATTATTCTACCTTCCTCCATCCCCTCCTATCTCCCCCCTCCCCTACTCTATGCCATCCCTCATTCTCCCTCACCCCTTCCCTCATTCTCCCTCACCTCCTGTCCTATTCTCCCTCACCTCCTGCCTTATCCTTCCTCCCCTACCATCACCCCCCCTCCTTCCCCCCCAATACTTCTACATAACGAAAAAGTTCATGAAGTTCGATCCGTCAAAATTCGATTCTCTGAACAGAATTTTCGATCTCTTTCCCGCCTGAAACTTTCTCTTGTCCTCGTGTTCGTTCCGGTCTGATGAATTAAGCTG
>NC_051414.1:38186062-38186179 GCF_015228065.2 Penaeus monodon
ATTTTTCCCCTTCAACTGACTCTTCTTCAACTATTCTTATTCGTGATCTGAAGAAAATAAAGAAAAGGAAAAAGAGAGAGAGAGAGAAAAAATAACAGCTTAACCCGCTTACAGACG
>NC_051414.1:38186321-38186439 GCF_015228065.2 Penaeus monodon
GAAAGTGACAATGACAACGCTATATATATAACTAAGATCGTGAGAGATCATTGTTGCGAAGAAATCACTGTGCAAGTCCACCGTTCACTGTTAATTGGGAGGGAGAGGTTGTCGACAA
>NC_051414.1:38186457-38186629 GCF_015228065.2 Penaeus monodon
GGGGGGGGGAGCGGGGGGCGTCCAGATTTTTTTTTCTTCTTTTTTATGACTGATTATCACGGGATTCTTAAGGACACTGCACTTACTTAGACATCGTGTTGTCTAAAGATTATTTCGTTAAAGAAACGAAAGTGCTTCCCTCACTAATTCTCTCTCTCATTCTGCAAGTTTA
>NC_051414.1:38186724-38186955 GCF_015228065.2 Penaeus monodon
GCACAAGAACATAAGCGTCCGTCCGTTCGCGTCCTGACTTGTATGTACTGTATATTAATGAATGGATATGCCGCACCTGTAATGTATGTATAAATTAATAAACAACATGCCCAATGATACGTAAACAAACGCACAAATATGGAAGAATTAACCACACCGAAACAAAAAAGAAACAGACGCACTCGCCATCATAAACACACCCAAGGACACTGTGTGCGAGTCGACGCATCT
>NC_051414.1:38186998-38187272 GCF_015228065.2 Penaeus monodon
GGATTCACAGACGAAGTAAAACAAGGATTCACAGACGAAGTAAAACAAGGATTCACAGACGAAGTAAAACAAGGATTCACAGACGAAGTAAAACAAGGATTCACAGACGAAGTAAAACAAGGATTCACAGACGAAGTAAAACAAGGATTCACAGACGAAGTAAAACAACAGGGACTCACAAAGAAAATAAAACAGGCACTCACAATCAAAAGAAAACAAGATCTCACCAACAAAATAAAACAAGAACTCGCAAATAAACAAGAGAACCTACACC
>NC_051414.1:38187328-38187483 GCF_015228065.2 Penaeus monodon
TTATTCCGTGAGTGTTCAGTAATTTGGGACTTCACTGAAGGGAGCTGCGAGGAATCACACGTTGATTTACGTGTGATTCGAAAGGAGCGAGGAAGTGGTGTGGTTTGGGTGATCACCTCCAGAGCTTTGTCGCTTCCTCCTTCTCGTCATCTTCT
>NC_051414.1:38187852-38187994 GCF_015228065.2 Penaeus monodon
AACCACCACATTCGCCCGTGCAGGACAGCGTAAAGCGTCACGGTTAATAATGGCACACATACGTCACGCTTGGACCTCTTTGCACCGCGAGGCTCAAATCGCAGTGCAGTGCAGGCGCGTGTTGACCGGTTAGGAATGCTAC
>NC_051414.1:38188287-38188527 GCF_015228065.2 Penaeus monodon
CTTTTCGCAGTTTCCGAGTAAAGTTGGTCACAAGATCACCATCATTCGGTTTTCTTTTCTTGATTTCTTTCGCGTCTTATCGAGGCGAAGATGCCCCCTAGCAGGTTGATGGGTAATGATAGACTACTAAGGAATTTGGTGGCGATAATTATTTGGTAATAAAGCTAGTGATGTTATTTTCTCATGCTAAAGAAACTGATGATGGCCAGCCATCACAAACCTCTCGAATACCTCAATAAG
>NC_051414.1:38188648-38188786 GCF_015228065.2 Penaeus monodon
TATCAAGCAATCTTGGTCAGTCGCAATATAAAAACGCTAGCTTCGTCCAATGCAGCGGGATCATTTGCGAGATAAAACAGATGCATGACATGCAATTGCAAGCTACTTGCGATTTACGTGCATTCATGGCCTTTCTTT
>NC_051414.1:38189057-38189579 GCF_015228065.2 Penaeus monodon
GGAAAGTTACAAAAAGATGGCATAAAAAGACCAGCCTATTTACAAACAGGGAGATTCTTATCCACCAATCCTTTAGTAAACAAAACAACACGGAAACGGAAATGTACAAAGATGAAAAAAAAAAGGGGAAAAAAAATCATCATTTATATCACCGCTAAAAATCTTCCTCAAAAAAGAACTTCCTCACTTTCTCTAGCAAATCTTTCTCTCGCATAGGCCTATATATATCATATTTGACCGCCTAACCGACTGTGGAAAACCGCTTCAACCACAATTGCAATAAAAGTCGTTTACCACGCTACATTTCTCGGTCGCGGCGATCAACGTCAACGACCACTGTTTAGAACGACCATTACGACCATAACTATGACAACCACAACCTGACAGTTCGACCATAACGACCCCCTTTAGTCTAAGTAGATAATTTTCCTATATCAGATCAGACAATTTTCCTACATTTCGTCAACTCTGTATCTTTTCGAAAGGGATTTAGTTCACCGGAATCCAAAGACGACGGGAAGT
>NC_051414.1:38189617-38189717 GCF_015228065.2 Penaeus monodon
TATATATCGTTTAAAAAAACAGCTAAAGACAAATTCAGTTTTGTTTGAAAACCTCTATTTTTTCACACAACCAATACCGCGTTTTTCGCACACTTTTCCT
>NC_051414.1:38190015-38190349 GCF_015228065.2 Penaeus monodon
CAACTGTCATGCTATCAATACATCTTTTTTTTTATCCTAAAACAAACAAAAACAAACCTAGATTCCTTAGCTCCACGCGCGTTTCTTGCACCTTTCTTTGTGCTGCATCAGCGTGTGTGTTCGGGCACGCTGACGCTGTATTTTTGAAACGCCGATTTGTTCTGTATTTTGACCTATAAAAAGGCCGGGCAATGGCAGCTGTGTTGTGAGTTGTTCGCCGAAATGATAAATATGTCGAGATTTTCTTTTTTTTAAATATGGCTATAAACTCACAAAAAAAGAAAAGATATATGGATGGTCAAGCACGATACTTGCCCTGTGGATGACGTAGTTC
>NC_051414.1:38190397-38190675 GCF_015228065.2 Penaeus monodon
TTACTTGATGCTACATAAAAATTTGAAAGCGATGAGTAAGTGGGAAAAAAAATCGCCACTTGTCATGGGGTTTTCTGCTTTCATTATATTATTATATTATTAACGTGTAACATTTTTCGAGGGGATACTTAAAATCGACGAGTTGCAATAATCTGCTAAAATTACCAAGTCATGGTTTATAAATCTCTGAATGGAGCGCATGTTTAAATATACGCATTTACCCACAAGCAAACTCACGCGCGCGCAATCATCACACAGGTACAGACACAAAGAAACGT
>NC_051414.1:38190839-38191564 GCF_015228065.2 Penaeus monodon
TACGGCTCTCGCAACACCACACAATCAACACAAACAACTCCTCTCAATATTTACCAGAGACCTGATTGTACGGTCCCGCCTACAATCACTGCCACACGAACTCCCCGTCAGCGTCACGGTGGAGGCTGACACCGACGCTGACGCTGGAATCATGACCCAATTATAATTAATGATCACGAACTGAATCTCGACAGAGGGAGTTGCCACGAGACACGTAGAAGGAAGAGGGTCTTCCTAAGTAAACTTCGTTTGCGCGACAGGTCTCCAGGTCTTTCTTGTTTCAGTCTTTTTGCGGTCTCTGGTGGGTGGTTTCGGGTGAAGTTCTCATGAAATTGGGTTAATTCACGAGGTTTCAAGAGCAATTATCGATAAAATTTGGTTAATTCACAAGGTTTCAAAAGAAAATATCGATGATCTTTGGTTAATTCACGGAGTTTCAGGGGAAGTTTTCATGAAGTTTGGTAAATTCAGGCGAAGTTTTCGTGAAGTTTGGTTAATTCAGGTGAAGTATTAATAAAGTTTGGTTAATTCACAAGGTTTCGGGTGAAGTTTTCGTGAAGTCCGATTATTTCACGAGGTTTCTAGTGAAGTTTTCATGAAGTTTGGTTTATTCACGAGATTTCAGGAGAAAATATCGATGGAATTTGGTTAATTCTCGAGGTTTTATGTGACGTTTTCATGAAGTTTGGTTAAATCACGCTTATTGCATCAGTCTCCCTCACATT
>NC_051414.1:38191754-38192169 GCF_015228065.2 Penaeus monodon
ATTCATTCTCTCACCCCCCCCCCCCCGCCCACGCACACATTCTTCTATAATGGACTCGAAACACGAAATAACGATCACGAGAAAAACAACTGTCCTGTTAATTAGGTCGTCCTCGTGCCCAGGGGTATCCCCGGGCACTTTAAACGACCGGCTTGGAACCACTGGGGTGGATAATAATGGTGCTGCTCCAATTTTGTGATGATGGGAGAATGAGGAGAATGAGGGGAGAGAGAGAAGGAAGAAATTAGACTATTAGAAATTAGGAGAGAGAGAAGGAAGACTTTTGACTCACTGATCCCCCCGTGGGCGTCACATGAGGGCCACGTGACGATTCGCGAGGATTCATTCACCTGGGGGTGAATAGAGGGAGGGGAGGGGGAGGGTATACGATGGCGTTTCTTTGGGAGGTAATTTC
>NC_051414.1:38192436-38192517 GCF_015228065.2 Penaeus monodon
TTTGTATTGCATTTAATAATAATTCAATGTGATATCCGGCCTGACAGTTTCCATAATTTAATCCATGTATTCTTACAACTG
>NC_051414.1:38192646-38192859 GCF_015228065.2 Penaeus monodon
TGCCTCCGAGCGTCTCATGATCTCGGCTCACCTGAAGGAGGCCCTAAGGAGGCGACGCTCTCACCCCACGCCCTCCACGCCCCCTCTTGCCCCCGCCCCCCCCTACGCCTCCCCCCCCCCCCAGCCTTCACGCACCTCCTGCGGCCTAAGGGAGCTCAGCGCAAAAGTTCCCGGATCCTGTTTCTTCCTCTCCTCTGAGAGCATCGTTAATGG
>NC_051414.1:38193126-38193561 GCF_015228065.2 Penaeus monodon
TGCATCAAATTCACGTTATAAAAGTTCCCGGTTCCTTCCTCTTCCTCTCCTTCGCAAGCATCCAACATAGGTTCGGGTTCAACGTTTAACCCGAAACGTTTTCTCCTCCCCGCCAAGGAAACGTTTGACCTTGTACGTGACGGAGCATCTTGCCGGCGGGGGGAAAAAAAATGACGATCCTCTGTAATGTGGTTTTGATAATAGCGCCGTTTTGCTTTCCGGAGAAGTCAGTGACGCCAGTTCATTTATCCGGCTGCGTCTATCAGTCGAACCTCCTTTTTGCAAGTAGCTGCAACAAACAGGTCAACAAACTCACCGAACGGGCAAACAGGTACAACAAGGGAGTCAACAAACGTACTTTCAGACACGTAACCGGGTACTCCCCCCCCTCCCCCCTCGACTCGCCCCTCGCACACCCACATGTGAACCCAAACA
>NC_051414.1:38193595-38193686 GCF_015228065.2 Penaeus monodon
CAGAACACTCAAAATAAGAATCAAATTTCATTCAGAACTGCAACACACATCGACACTCGCGATCAAATCTAAATTTCATCCCCCTCCCCCC
>NC_051414.1:38193733-38193990 GCF_015228065.2 Penaeus monodon
TACACATTGCAATATTTTGAGTGACCTTTCGGCCGGCCGTGACTGACCCCGAGCACCGACATCGCGCCAACAATGGAGTCGGCCGAACAGATACCGACTTTCCAGAATGGATGAGGCAACGTCACAGTATGACAGAAATGAAAGGGAAAAATGCCTCAGCAATTATTTAAAAAAGAGAAAACTGAAATTATTTAAGAAAACGCAAAATGTTTACGTAATGACTTCCAAAAAATGAGAAACAGAAATGTCTACCTACT
>NC_051414.1:38194054-38194825 GCF_015228065.2 Penaeus monodon
GAAAAAAAATTCACACTGAATTCTAAAACCTGGTTAATGCTAAATTAAAGGGCACTTCACTATGCACGAAATAACAACGAGACAATGCAAAACTTAAACAATACATAAAAAAACAACTAAACAAATCGATAACATTCAAAAGCATTCGCTAAGTATTCCAATAACAAACTCTCTTGCAACTCGTTTTAAAACTGAGCACAAAAGCAAATCAATTCCCCCGTTATATCGCTACTATCCTTTCGTTGTCCCTCGGCTTCGTTATATTTTGTCTTCACTTCGTTATATCTCGTCTTGCCTTCGTTAAATACATTCGCCCTTATGCAGCTGTATTTTAACTATTTTGCCATCGTTACGTTATACCATCGCTTCGTTATATCTTGTCTTCCTCCTCTATTATACTTTCTGTCTTCGCCTTGTTACATTTCGACTTCGTTTCATTATATCTTGTCTCCCGCCTTCGTTATATCTTCGCCTTCCCTTCGCTATATCTCCCCTCCCTTCGTTATATTCTGCCTCGTTACACTCGCCTTCGTTTCATTATATCTCGCGTCCCTTCGTTATATCCCCTCCCCCTTTCGTTATACCTCGCCTTCGCTTCATTATATCTCCGCCATCCAGTTTTCATGACGTTTTCGGACCACGTCGTTAGCGGCTCGACCACAATCAGCGGTTGAATTAAAACGATTAAGTGTAATATTTCTCTCTAATGGGATATTTTCTGCTTTCTCGAGCAAGTCCTTAGTCACTGGGTTGTAAGAGAATAGGGAGCGA
>NC_051414.1:38195185-38195414 GCF_015228065.2 Penaeus monodon
GGGGGGAGACGGGTGATGGCGGGGGAGGGGAAAGGGAGGGAGACGGGGTGGGGCAGAAAAACGCGCTGTTACTGCGATTGTTTCACGAACGGCGTGCGAAATTCTGCCGCTTTCTTTTCCTTCCGATTAGATAAAGCGAGAAGCAATATACCAATCATCCCATCTGCTCCCGTTTGATTTAGAAAGTCCCATTCTTTCCGGGAAACGGTCGTTCTCTGTCCATTAACCC
>NC_051414.1:38196054-38196221 GCF_015228065.2 Penaeus monodon
AAACGAAACGAACAAAAGCTACAGAGCGAGAGACCCGCGGTTCCCTCGCCACTCGCCTGTGAACTGGGCGGCCCGATTACGGCGCCGTCTTTTCATAAAGGAGTAGTGATCTCGGCAGTAATGATCTTGCGAGAGAAACTGGCCTCCTTGCATCAGATTCACGGCTG
>NC_051414.1:38196417-38196965 GCF_015228065.2 Penaeus monodon
CACCCATGCCTTTAACCTCAACCCCTAAGCCAATCGGAAACCCCCACCCTCTTTCTCCCCTCACTTATAACCCCCTCCACACCTATCGATACCTCCTCCACCCTACCTCCCCTCATCCCAACCCCCTCTCCCCTCTCCCACTCTCTCTTGACTCATTTTCAACCCCCAACCCCTCCTCCCATCTCTCCCCTACCCCTCTCCCACTCACTACCCCAATCCCCCTCCACGCTATCCCTCTCAACCCCTAACCCCTACCCCTACTCCCTCTCTACCCTCCCAAAACCCCCCAACCCCTCACTATCTCACTCCCTCACAACCTTCTCCTAAACCTCTCCCCCCTCACTACCCTATCCCCCCTCCCCCCCTCTTCTCCCCCCCCTTACCCTCCCTCATCAACACCCCGGCCCGTGTCCATCGCGGCCACCGAGAGAGAGAGTCGCAAAAATCGCCGGCGCAGAAAAATGCACGACCCACCCGTTTTCTCCGCGGCCGACAGTCGAGTCACGCCCGACCGATTGCCGACCGACTCCCGACTGATCCGACGGCGG
>NC_051414.1:38197034-38197118 GCF_015228065.2 Penaeus monodon
TCGTTACGGCATCGCAGAAGCGTCGCTCGGCACGCGAGGGACGGAACTGTATAAGGCCGTCACGCACGTACGGTTGTTTACCTA
>NC_051414.1:38197159-38197338 GCF_015228065.2 Penaeus monodon
CGCATACAAAGAAAATCAGAAAATAAAGGAAAATAACAATTGATTTCTTTCGTGAATATACAACCAACAGAATAAAACAGTGAAAAATACCGTTCGATTTTATTTACTATTCATTCGTGAATAAACAACAGAAAAGGCGGTTCGTTGCCTAAACCACTTTCATCTTTCGTGCATTCGTG
>NC_051414.1:38197782-38197933 GCF_015228065.2 Penaeus monodon
ATACCCACTCGACCCCAGGTGCCCCGGGCGAACCACCTCTGTCCCGCCTCGCCCCGCCCACTTCCTGCCGCAGCGCCCAAGCCTAATATAGGAGCTGCCACAGCCTCCGCGGTACTCTCATTAATGCAGGGAAGCGCTGACAACACGCCTG
>NC_051414.1:38198009-38198097 GCF_015228065.2 Penaeus monodon
TCCCTCGTGTAAGTAAATCTTGGGACGGAAGTGAAAATGTAAAATACGTTGCGTAAATCCTGAACGTAAATGGGGTGCGAAAATCCTG
>NC_051414.1:38198157-38198439 GCF_015228065.2 Penaeus monodon
ACTGAACCCAAATCTTAACCGTAAAAAAATAACGTAAACAATGAACGTAAAAATACCTGAAGGTAAATCCTGGCCATGAAAACAACATAAATATAACATAAATCCAATACGATGCCAAACGCAAATGAAGAACGTAAATAGTGAACGTAAACGACTACCTGAACTCGCATGACCGTCTTCACACTTGGCGGGAGAACGCACGAAGGGAAATTTCCAGGAAAGTATTCGAAATACGTGAAATCTCTTGCTCGCCGCCATTTTCTTTGACGCCAAGAAGTGTGG
>NC_051414.1:38198700-38198794 GCF_015228065.2 Penaeus monodon
CCGAAAACATCATAATTATTTGAAAGCCGAGTGTGATAAGCAGGCTTCCCGAACAACACACGAGTGAATGACCCGACTTCAAGCTATTACGACA
>NC_051414.1:38199403-38199511 GCF_015228065.2 Penaeus monodon
ACACTCACCTTTCTCGGCTTCTTTGGGCCGGGGTCGAGGGGCGGGTTTGGCCGCCTTCAGCAAGATGGTGCATTCCGACCTGAACGACAACATCATCTTGACTTATCG
>NC_051414.1:38199722-38199877 GCF_015228065.2 Penaeus monodon
GTTCACTGCACTTGGGATTAATTTATCTTTACTGTTTTGCATGTATTTCTTTCCTTTAAAATTCGGTTCAGTTGATTATATATATTTGTTTTATATTTCAAAGCGTCTGCTATATTTCAAAACATTTTTTTTTTATCTCTCCAAATTCTGTTGTG
>NC_051414.1:38199978-38200229 GCF_015228065.2 Penaeus monodon
CCATTTTGCAACGCACGAAGCAACGTAATTTCAAATAATACAGTACTGCAATGAGACTCGTCTGTGTAATAAACCACGTAATGCAGGTATAAAATGTACAGTTACGTGATCGGATTAAAATAAGATGAAAGTAATATGACATGATACTTTTAGAGATGAAACAGATGTCGCGGTGTATCGATCAAGTCTTGTAAGAGGAATGTAAGATACCGTAACAGATTGCATACACTTTTATTATGTTATTCTGTATC
>NC_051414.1:38200735-38200834 GCF_015228065.2 Penaeus monodon
TACAAAATAGAAAGCAAGCATTGGATACAGCGGAGGGGCGAGGAGGCGTGGCTGAGCATAGGTAGACATGCTTGGCTGGATAGGCTGACAACTGCGGCT
>NC_051414.1:38200999-38201188 GCF_015228065.2 Penaeus monodon
TGACACGAGTGGGATGGGGAGGTATGTTCTAACATTAAGTCAAAAGACAATAGCAATTTCTCCATCCCTTGATGATAGTGCATGAAGCGAATGAAGAAAGAGAAAGTACGAGAATTAAAAGAGAATGGAGAGGGGGGGGATGGGGTGTGAGCGATTCAAAATAGAATACCGCGATTCCACCCAAAATGG
>NC_051414.1:38201230-38201597 GCF_015228065.2 Penaeus monodon
GCGACAAAGAGAGTACGAAAATGCGTGAAGCTCCACCTGTCTTCATAAACTCTCTGTTATTATGGCCAACATAGCGGTAATAAAGTTCCCGCGCAAAAAAAAAAAAAGACGAAAATCGCGAAAACAAAAGAAGTGCGAAATGCGAACTCTCAACTCGCCAAATCGCAAAAGCGCTCATAATTAGAGCGAAGGAGGTTGTTAAAGGGAGCAGACAATGGCATAATGAACGTGAAAATGACTAACAAGAGCTTCAGTGTTTTGCTTGTTAGTTAACAAAAGAAAGGTCTCGTCTATTTGCGTGTCATGCAATCGTGGCTTATCTGCAAGTTCCTGCGATGGAATGTCTGATTAAAATTCCTTGATCCTT
>NC_051414.1:38201626-38201773 GCF_015228065.2 Penaeus monodon
CTATCTTATTTCAAAATAATGGCTGACCATAAATTAACTCAGAATTAAGTCAACATCAAAGACACAATTCTGGCTTGTAAAGGCAAGAGACACTTTGAGGTTAGACAATACGGCGCCATTTAAAAGAAACATTACCTAAACGACCGT
>NC_051414.1:38201809-38202167 GCF_015228065.2 Penaeus monodon
CAGCACAATGATATGGATATGCCATTGCGGTAGAATCATTCTGAATGCAGGTCATGGATAAACACGAGAAAAGTAGAAAGATTTGCAACACGAGGCAATTTAACCCCAAGACCACAAGCACCCGTCGCCATCACTGTCTCCTAAGCTAACTCCGTCACTCTTTCGGCTAATTCCCGGTTCAGTTCTTCTTCCACACGCTGTCTTTATCATCCTTTATCTCTTGCTTCTCTTCCGCATTTTCCCGTGACACCTGTGGCTTTATCACAATTTTCTAAAATACTTTTCTTCCTTCTCTTCGCCTTCATTTCCCTCTGCCTTCTTTACTACCCTCCCTTTTCACTACCTATTCCCATACCTC
>NC_051414.1:38202374-38203074 GCF_015228065.2 Penaeus monodon
GCAACCACAACCTTGCCCGTCGCCATGGCAACCCAAAATGACCAAGGGACGCTGAACCACTCATTAAGGCAATTCCAGGTGACCGCTTAACGACTTCCCCCCCCCTCCCCCCGCCGCCCATCAACCTTCTTCATACGGGTAATTAATGATAAAAGACATTCTATCGCATAGATAACAATGAGAAAAGGAACAAATGAATCTAAATAAGCAAATAAATCGAAGTACATTTTCTAACAAAACAAATGTTCATCAAATAGCAAGTTTTCCAATGAACTAATTCTGTGTCATATTTCAGTCAAGAAGTTGTTGATAATGATTTTGTTTGGGTGAAGGAAGAAGAGTGAGAGAGGGAGACAGAATAAATTAACGACGCAGTGAATAAACGAATAAATACCAAATCTAAAATGGAGTTTCAATTTTCCTTCTCGTTTTTACTCCTGCGCAAATGTTTTTTTTTCGTTTTTGTTTTTATTGTCGAGAATTGAATGACGATGTTCAGATAATCGACCTTAGGCGCTTTAATCTAGACATTCCGAGCATGACTTGGGTTTAAATGACTACCTGGCACTTAACTGTTCGAAAATCTTAAAAATTCATAGTGTAATAGCTGTACCTGCCACGTCCCGCTACAAAGTCAAAATCACATTCTCATTCGTAGCAAAGTTTGTGCGTAACAGACGAATCACGCGATGTGCCGCTG
>NC_051414.1:38203131-38203432 GCF_015228065.2 Penaeus monodon
CTTATTTAAAAGAAGAATTGCCTCCAAGCGAGAATATCTTGGAGAGTAAAAATCTATTCGAAAGTAAGAATGATCGATCTTTTGGACTTCCAGAAGGAGCATCATCGTTATTTTCGGAGTGTTCGAATCGTCGGCAGCGAAAGCACGGACCTGGCTTCAGCTTGGCATTACCGGAACCACAAGAGTTTGTTGTTATTCGACCTCACGCACTTGCACAAAACGCACCACCCACTGCTTGCTTGCCGGTTGTGGCTGCAGATTTATGTAACTCATTCCTTTTTGGTCGGAGTGCACTTGAATT
>NC_051414.1:38203714-38203857 GCF_015228065.2 Penaeus monodon
CCGCTCCGAATGTTTATTCCTTTAAGCGTGCATGCCTGTCATTTGCGTGGCTATGAGGTATCTATCTCCCTCACGCTGTGTTTAGAGCTGATATTTTGTATTCGAGAGATCAACGTGACTGACAATGCTTAAAAAAAACACTT
>NC_051414.1:38203888-38204138 GCF_015228065.2 Penaeus monodon
TCATACACCCATGATTAAAAAATAATAATAGTAAAAAAAAAAATCAGATCGGCATTTCAACAATACGTGGCCAATTGTCCTCATGGCTTCTAGAAATTTCTAATCACGTTTTCATTTCTCGTTCAAAGAGTGGCTTGTTCTCATTGTTCTCGAGACGTCTGGAATGCTTCAAGACGGTGCATAATTTCTGACTTCATGAAACTACATGACACTGCATGACGGGTTTATGAGAAGACGAAACATGAGAGAA
>NC_051414.1:38204434-38204871 GCF_015228065.2 Penaeus monodon
CTATCTCTTATCAAGAGCAAATGCACCGCGCGCCGTCCCCAGCAGCGAGTAGGTTATTTATACATTCTCAAACACACAATCATCTATCAACATGAACAAAGCCAACGGCGGACAACAATGAGGTTTTCTCTCAAGACACAACAAAACATTACAATACCCGCTGACCCAACATACCCCCCCCCCACCCCTTCCTTTTTTTTTGCCAGGCGACATATAAACAAAATTAAGTATATATGTATTTTTGTTTCTACGATGTATTGTCTCCGTTCCATGCCCGGGTGTTGCCATGAGGGTCAGGGACCATAAATAAGGATTTTTCAAGGTTGAAATTAGAATCATTCTTTCCTGTTGTGTTGTGGACGAGGTCTAAAATTACTACTGGACTGCCGTTTGTCATGCCGAGAGTCACGTGGTTTGAAGGGAGCCTCAGAGTGGGT
>NC_051414.1:38205120-38205324 GCF_015228065.2 Penaeus monodon
CTGTGTTGGAACTGCGCCACGTGGAGGTCACGGCTCTTCCCAACAGGTCTAATCCCGACAAACCCGCAGCGGAATGGCTGAAAGGACCGACGGGGCCCTGGATCCGACCCGTCCGCCTCGTCCCCCCCCCCACTTCACCACACAAAGAAGATGACGCGTCCATCACAACCACCTTCATCACAACACCCAGCCTCCGACCTACCG
>NC_051414.1:38205577-38206108 GCF_015228065.2 Penaeus monodon
TATGGACTCGGGTCCTTCGCAAAACCAGACCTGAGGGATAAAAGTCCCCCAGGTGAAAGTCGTCTCAAAGAAGAGGCACCACAAAGGCCATATCAAATATGCATCATACCGGGTTTTCAATGAGATGAATGGGAGATCGAAAGAACGCCGACTATTGCTCAACGGGAGTAGTAGAAATGATCGAGATGAACAAGGTGAACAGCACGAGGGAGAAGGTGTAGACTGAACGCGTCTCAGGCTCCCAGTTCATGTACTATGCATAAGAGGTTGTCTCCCTCGCTGTTTACCACGACTTAAGTATATGGGGGGGGGGTGAGTCACATGAACGCCCGCGGTGAACAGGGCACGGGGAGAGAGAGTAGACAGACGGGCCGATATGATACCCGTGGAAGAAACCGGACGAGAACCATACGGGCAGCTACCTCGATAGAGTACGTATCCTCAGACAAGACCAAAATGCTTTTAGAACTTCGGTATTTATACATATTCTTGCATTACCAAAAAACAAAACCATTCCTCTCAAACGGGAGT
>NC_051414.1:38206186-38206529 GCF_015228065.2 Penaeus monodon
TCCACCTCTATCGAAATCAACAAATAAATGAATAAACCAGAGAAATTAATGAACCAAAATCGCCCAACGGATACAGCACCGCAACAGAAGCAACCATTTCTCCAACGGGTCGCTTCCTCCCAGCGTCTCCGGCCTCCCTCCGCGCGCTACGAGACAAAACACCACCATCGCCTTCATAACCTCAGCATATCTCAGTACCGTAAAGGAGACGATTGCCTCCGCCATGCCCTTATAAAGAGGGGCATCCGGATATTCATGGCCATCCCGCAGGACTTCAGGGAGAGAGAGATATGCAGGACACAGTGGGACGCCACACGACATGCGCAGAGAGAGAAAAAAAAGG
>NC_051414.1:38206613-38206741 GCF_015228065.2 Penaeus monodon
TTTAAGATGTAGATGGCTAAAATACCCACATATATCCATGACTTCCCAACAACTTCCCCAGTAAGAAAACATTAAGAAAAAAAAAACGGGAAGCAGTTCTCATAAAACGAATTCCAGGAACTCGAAAC
>NC_051414.1:38207395-38207897 GCF_015228065.2 Penaeus monodon
TGGAACAGAAAGAGGAAACATGGTGAAAAAAGGGAGAGGAAATTCGACGAAGACGAGGAAACTTTAATGAAAAAGATGAAATGTGGGTTAATTCCAGACGCGAGCGTCCGACGGAGACAAAGGTCAGGAGAATGGGCGTGTGGGTGCCATGAGAGAGGTGACAGGAGGCGTGTGGGCAACAGAGAATGCGACGGATGGAGGAAGTGGTGCAATGCAGAAGCACACGGCAATGCGTCAGTGGCAAAAAGACGACAGGATGTGGCAAAGGAATTCGGGGGTAAGCGAAAAGACCAAGTAGAAGAATGTGGCGATGGGCGAAGGACAAGATCGTGGTGGGCGTGGGGGAAGACAAGGCCTGGAACTTAAGGGCGAACACCCAAGGACCACAAGTAAACAAACGTGCGTGCGGAAGGCACAAGTAATGTGTCGGGATCTGTTGAAAACTAAGGCATGTTTGCGTCGACATGTCCAAGCGGATTCTCTGTAACAAAAAGCTTAGTGA
>NC_051414.1:38208522-38209265 GCF_015228065.2 Penaeus monodon
TACGCACGCAAACAGCACCCAGCCCTTAAGCAAGCCCAATCCGCCCAGCCGCTCGCGTCTCCCAAGCAAGGGGTCCGGCACTAAGCATCAGTGAGCGAAGGCCACTGGAAAACCGACTGCGTTTATTATATATTTACTTCAAAGGTCACGAAAAAAAAGTTAAAACAAGCGTAACACCGTTTTTTTTTTTTCGAGCAAGTGACACTAGGAAAAGTTTTCGTAAATATTAACCCCCAAAACGTGTCGATTTTCGCACGTTGTGGATTGTAAAGGCATGCTCGTATCTAAAGCTGTGTATTTCGATATGAAAATGCATATTCTTTTTTATGAAGAAGTCTTTTTTTCCTTCATATAAACAAGTTATATATCCAACGTAAGTCAGTCAGATGATAAACATTTATAAACTCAAGTTCATGTTCGCTGACGCAACTGTTCACTGTTCACATTTCTAAGAAAAAAAAAAAGTAAGAACCCCCACACACATGTCTTCTTCGCAACCGTTCTCCCCCACAGACTCCCACAGCGCGATCACAGACACAGCACCGCCACAGGTACCTCCCGCAGACGCGTCCAGCTCTCCTCGGGTCCGGACTGTGACTGAGCCTCGACGAGCAACGTGTGTGCCGTGTGCGCTGGAAGGGAGGGGGGGGGGACGGAGGGAGAGGAGGTGTGTGCGCGCGGGCATCTTGCGCGAGGTTGGCGGCCTGCGAGAGAGGGTTTCCACGGTGAAACCTGGCGTTTAG
>NC_051414.1:38209301-38209794 GCF_015228065.2 Penaeus monodon
CATCGGTTAAGGCAAGGTATGTACAGCCTCTGCGCGGGTGCCTTTGGAAAGTTGCGGCGTCGGGGATCCCGATCTTCCGAAGATGAGGTCGCGGGCGAGGACCTGAAAGTTCGACGAAAACGGAAACGAGGAGGTTTTATGATCTGTGAAATCGGCGTATTGACAGCGGGTCACGTCGAAGGTGCGCCGTTCTGCCAGTCGACCGTCCCATGTGCCGTTTCGCCGTTCCTCCGCGCTCAAGAAACACGCCGGGGACACCATCTCCCTGCCACAAGCGCGAACACTCCAGCTGTAATTTGGCCCGTAATTAGCAAACAAACCCGTAATTGCTCTAGAGAATATATCATTCAGCAATCACCCTGGCGCAACGGGCTTGCAAACTCCCTCAAGGACCTCCGCGACGCCAAAATATCGAGAGGTTCTTGCATAACGGAGAGACCAGAGAGAACGATATTATACGGTCACTAATGTCCACGTGCCGGCTTCCCCCCCC
>NC_051414.1:38209828-38209964 GCF_015228065.2 Penaeus monodon
TCCTTCCCCACTTCTTCCTTCTTTTCCCGCAAATGTGGAGTAGAGGCATAAAGCGTGGTTTAGTAATTTCTGAATTTCATAGACTGTATCTTACGGGATGAAGGGGTCACTGCCATCTCAGATCATTTGGGGAAAC
>NC_051414.1:38210167-38210609 GCF_015228065.2 Penaeus monodon
CATTATCACTTCTTCCACCTACGCACCCAAACGATACCAATTACATAACATCCTCCTCCTCATTCCGGCACGTTCTTCCTCATTAAAAAAAGGACTGCTAATGAGGAGGAATACTGGGAGGGGGTAATAGTGAAAACAGGGACGTCAATAGCACATCGTTTCTTATCAACAAAACCCTGATCTTGCAACTTTCATCATGAAAACAATCTGCGGAAACCAGATTCATGTATAATAATCACCAAAATAATCTTACAATACACATCAAACATCCCTTTGAGATATAAAGTTTTGTTTAGACAATCTCTACTTTCATCGGAGGAAAGAACCAAATACACTAACTATCTAAATGTGATATAAAGATTTTTTAAAAAGATTTTATACATTCTCTCTCTCCTTTACCAGAGAAAGCAGTCGGATATATTCATTATTTACCCCCCCCCCC
>NC_051414.1:38210679-38211002 GCF_015228065.2 Penaeus monodon
TTCTAGTTCTGACATGAAATGAGTTTGGTCTCACTCTAGGGGCACTGGCACTGGGTGGGGTGGGGGGGGTGCAATACGTAGGGGGCCATATTTTTTGTTCAAGGGACAGAAAAATCGAAATAATGTAATTTTTTAAAAAGATGCTATGCAAAAAAAAAAATCAAGTGTTTCTTTCCATTATTTTTCTACTCTTGGAAATGGGATTAATGTATTTTTAAATAAATGACATGAAAATTCGTCGTATTTGTAAACTTTTGTTTTAATACTGCTTGGGAGCCATGACGTAGGATGGTATATAGGAAAGGGCTTACATATCAAATTCA
>NC_051414.1:38211199-38211468 GCF_015228065.2 Penaeus monodon
GATATTACCCAGTGTAGTCATCCAAAAAAGTGAGACTTATATTTCTAACGTTTTACTTGACATCTCATATCATTTGAATTAATATGATGAGACATTTATCGAAAATTTCTCTCCCCCCCTTACACGACTAACAGTATACGTGGATCATTAATCTTGCAAGCATGTGATCTGTGTCCTGCACGAATGTCATACACGAACCGTCGTCTTGGACAGCGTGTGAAAACTTCTACTACACGAAAATGACGAACGATAAAAAGTCGGAACAACTA
>NC_051414.1:38211761-38211890 GCF_015228065.2 Penaeus monodon
TTTTACTTTACAACGAAATGATAAATACAACCAGCTATTCCCTTTAATACACCACGATGCTTTGCAGTCATCATATACAACAGCCAATGCCCACCATCGCCTGGTCGCAAAATCAAAACTAGGAACTGA
>NC_051414.1:38211959-38212316 GCF_015228065.2 Penaeus monodon
GACGCACGCAAGAAACCGTAAAGTGAACCCTTAATGGATCGATCACGCGTGTAAGTAATTTAATCAGCCTTAGGACACTTCCCCGAACCCCGAGAAGTTCACTTAAATAATGGGATCTCATTTCACTCCCAGCCTTCGTCATGTTTAGATCACGTTACGTTACGTTGGTAAATGAAGCTTGGCCAACAGGAAGACCCTTTTTTACTGAAGGAATATATCAATAAAATAAAGGAAACCGGACACCAACTGTTTTCATTAAAAACTCAATAAAAAAAAGTCTAGATAAGCAAACAGACAAATAAATAGCCCGTTTTATGCTTTCTCGCTGAACATTAGTTTTCTCAGCTATTTGGATGG
>NC_051414.1:38212589-38214161 GCF_015228065.2 Penaeus monodon
TAATAATCACGGCCTCCCCCCACCGGCCCTGCTTACTCGGGCGGCACTCGAACACTTCGCGGAGTTCACACGTGATCGGCGGTTCCAGAACAACGCGGAGGAACACACATGAAAAGTGACAATGATAATTCGAATATTTCAACCCCTCCCCCCCAGAAGAAAATGAGAAATTTTTTTTTTCTTTACTGAAAAATAAAAATAAGAAGAAAATGGGGAGCAAAAATACACAAGAAGAAAACAAGAAAAGAAAATCAGATGTAGGAGATCGAATGCAAAGCTTCCCTGTCGCATCTGCAGCCATAACAAACCCATCTGGCGGCTTATATCAAATGCACCACATGGTCTCCTGTTCATATACGTAATCTGAAACTCCCTGAACACACAAACATTAGCTTTAATAAGAATAGTCGTAGATGTGCACTGTTTGGAGGCACGTCTTCCGTTTTCTACTTCTTGATTTTCTGTTTCTCGTTTTCTGTTCTTCACATTCTGTTTGGCGGTCTGTTTTCTGTATTTGTCTTTCTTTCTTTTTCGTTTTCTCTTCTAATTTTTTTTTACATTATCGTGTCTTTTCATCATATTTCCTGTTCTTTATTCTTAACTTTCTACTCCCTTTTCTCTTTCAATTGTACTCTATTTCCCATCCGTTCTTTGTTTTCTTGTTTTCCGTTTTCGTGTCATCTTGGCGTGACTCTTCCAGAACGCAGGTGTCATTACAGTTTCCGTTAACCCATTTTCTATGGTTTGTTATGTCGGACATGATGGAACGTTGTTGAGGCGGAGTAAACAATTCCCTTTTCGTGTTTTGCTTTTCCTTTGCTGTTGTTTTATCACGGATTTTTTTTTTACGCAATAAACTTACGTTTTTTTTTCTTTCTTCTTTCTACCACAACACAGACGTATTTACATGTACACTTTTCTTTTTTTTGGCTTTCCTTGACATAAACAATTTGATTTCTTGTATTAATAATTCTTAATTTACCGTATTTATCTATCGGAATTCCTCGGTATTTTAGATCATGGATCAGGATAAATAAATATATAAATAATATTTATTTCTTATTTTCGGGAGGGGGATTTACTAAAAACTTTAAAATAATTAAGACATTTAATCTGAAGCTGACAATCAAGGAATTTATTTCGTCATTTTCATTTTGTACAATAAGAAAGAACAATAACTTCACCGGTTCATAAACGCATTCCAACTGCACGGTGGAAAAAGCCACTATATTTTCTCGTTAACTTAATACTATAATTTATATATTTTTAAGCGCACCAAGAGAAATAAAGAGAGCTAACAATTAATAACCGCAAAACAACGATTGCGAATTACTGGGGGATCTCACATAAGAACCTCTCATGCTTTCCTCATTAAGAGATTAACCAGATGTATGCCTTTGTGCATGAGTAGTTGGAAGAGCAAAAAGGTATTAGTATAAAAACAAGTGACTGAATATGTGCTCTTGCCAATCTGTGTGTTAGGCATGTGACTATAATGTAACAATTTCTTCCACTTCTGCAGGCGAATGCGTTTAGAATTTCAGTGGAAGGAAACTAGTTCGAAAGACAAGT
>NC_051414.1:38214232-38214543 GCF_015228065.2 Penaeus monodon
GGGGGGGGGGTGAGTGAGTGTATGCGTGTGAGAGAGAACGAAAGAGGGAAACTAAGAGATAGAGACAGGCGAAGGAAGAAGGAGAAATGCCAAGAAGTTTCTCTCCTCCCTTCCAGCTCATTTGAAGCGGCAGCGAAGCATTCACGAAAGACTCGCGTTCTCTCTTTTCGTGGTCAAAACGGGACGAAAATGGCCGACTCGACCGACATATTTAGAATCGCTTCTGATAAAGATCTCGGGTTTCTTCAGCGGTCTTTAGGATCGGGAGAACGCACAATGCTACAGAACTTCATAGCAAAGATTAGAAAAGG
>NC_051414.1:38214675-38214997 GCF_015228065.2 Penaeus monodon
TACACCTTCCTCTCTTATCAAACGTTCCCCATCAAAGGCGTTGGTGCAATGACCATTAGTTGCACCGTGAAGCCATGTCCAGCTGCGGTTACCTGCTTTGCGCAACTGATTAAAAGCTCTGTTTTGAGGCAGCTCGAAAGGAAAAGTTCTTGAGCCTCTGATAGATCGCTTACGCTATGGTGTTTTCACTGTCAAATCGAGCTGTTGTCATCCATATCTTTCATTTAAATATATTTTTAAATTAATATCTTTTGCTCAGAGGTAAATGTCATCATGAGCTTTCATGTTATTACTTTTGCCAATAATATCTTTCGTTCAGAGC
>NC_051414.1:38215051-38215348 GCF_015228065.2 Penaeus monodon
TTCGTCACGGCATCCTACAGTAAACTTTGACATTGTTGGAAAAAAAAGACAAATTAATCCGGAATTTGTGCAACATTCTGGAAAATTCTTCCTGTTCGAGATAAAGTCTAAAGTAATCATGACAAAAATGAGTGGCAGGTAAAGTGCGTTAAACTCATCTTAATGAACATCACTAAAGATGGCTCCAGGCTAATTTCTACTGAGTAAAAATGAAAACAATAGATAGATTATGTAAGTTGTCAAGCAGGTAGTACAGGTCGGATAGCTGGTGAAGTCGACCAAAAATGGCACAATTTG
>NC_051414.1:38215379-38215519 GCF_015228065.2 Penaeus monodon
TCATGATAGATAAAAAGGAAATAAGATTAAATCACATTTTTTTTCCGACGGGATTTCAAATAGGATGGAACGGAACTGTACAGCGATGTGACACGTGGGGTTTAATGCTGTCATGACGAGAATGCAACAGAGTGGAAGAT
>NC_051414.1:38215706-38215971 GCF_015228065.2 Penaeus monodon
AAATGCGCCAAAACACACCCCTACTCGCCGCTAGACAGACCCCACTCTACCGTCCAAAAAAGAGAGGGTGGCGCGGATATCACCCCTAAGCACCCCTTAAGTAGGCCATCTGATATGTCTATGTGGCCGTTTTAAAAGGTGAAGAGGAGGAGTAAACATATCAACATATCACACATCATATGTCATCTATCTTGACGCGTTACTGAACACCACGACACATGATTGAACACTGTGTTTGTTGTTTAGGGAACACGTGCGTGGTCTG
>NC_051414.1:38216015-38216109 GCF_015228065.2 Penaeus monodon
ATTCATATTTATGTTCCTACTACAAATTGGGTTTAGCACATCCGTGTTTGTGGGTGTGATGGAAATAATTGAAGAGAAAAAGGTGGAAAAATCG
>NC_051414.1:38216158-38216508 GCF_015228065.2 Penaeus monodon
CTACAATTTACTCAAATCCATACCCACACGTATTTCCAAGCAGAAACGTCTGTCTACCTGGCAGCCAATAACGAGCACAGGTGAATCTCCAAGTGACCTCAAATGCCAGGCGCGTGACCGAACCCCGCACACTCACACCTTGGTGGCCTCGCCTTGCCGCAAGAGGGGGGGAAGGGAGAAAGAAATCAATCGTGGAAGTCGCAAAGGTTCGAGAGCTAAAAGTTTTTTTTTTTTTTTTTTTTTTGGGGGGGGAGACTATTTTTTTCTTGGTATTTATATATATATATATTTTTTTTTTTTGCTTGTCCTGTATTTTTTTTTTCTATTTCTGTCTCTCAAAAATTCGAACT
>NC_051414.1:38216561-38217011 GCF_015228065.2 Penaeus monodon
TAATAACTCGAACTCGTCTCTCTCTTTCTCGCATTGGTTTGAACTCCTGAACTCTCGTGCGGGGAAAATTTGTTTGGCCGCTGCGGAAACTTTCTCTATGGAAACTTTTTTTCTCTCTCTTAAGAATGCGCATGTCGAGTCTCAATCTTTTTCTACTTACCCTTGCATGCCTTTTCCTCCACTTACTGCGCATTTCCGTCTATTTGTCTGCGTTTTGTTTTCCTTTTCTCTTTCCGCATGTTTCACCAGGCGTATAAAATATTTTTTTTTCTTCAGATTGCAAGATATTTGGGTGCGGTTTCTGTTGTGCTCCAGTAATCTTTTTTTTTTTGCGAAAAGTTTTTGAAAATGAATTTTGTTTAGTGACATTTTTAAACGTTTAGATAAACCGTTAGATGATACTAACCGTTAGAGCGTGTGCATGTAACGTATATGCACATTCGGCGAAAT
>NC_051414.1:38217551-38217730 GCF_015228065.2 Penaeus monodon
TGGATCACTCGCAGCTGGTCGCGGACATGGGTGGAGTGTGGGTGGACGAGGTACGAAGTGGAAGCACAATAAAGGTTAACTTGATAATGAAAGTTAAAACGAACCTTTCACTCTTGATGCTCCACTTAAGGGGACGAAAGGCAAGTGACAGGGACAGACCGGGAGAGGACAAACATAAT
>NC_051414.1:38217879-38217997 GCF_015228065.2 Penaeus monodon
TGTTTGGGTAATATAAGGACTAAGCCAAATATATTGAAGGGGGAGAGGAAAAAATGAGAGAAGATTGTCGTCCAAAGAATGTTTGAGTAATAAGAAAAAGCGGGAAAAATACTCCGGG
>NC_051414.1:38218034-38218400 GCF_015228065.2 Penaeus monodon
GGTGATACTGAAAAGGAAATAGGAAAACGTATTCATTGTATAATAAACTAGAAAAATATACAAAATCCCAGACAAAAATGCTATTTTCATGATCATGAAGCAAGAAGTACCATTAAAGAAAACGGCTCAGCAATCACTACCTGGTTTCCGTCCTCACTAACCTCGTTACAGTCTCTTTCAGGTTACCGAAGAAAACAATGTTCATGTATCATCCAACTGCTCGATGGGACGTTGCAAAATAAATTATCTTTATTGATGCAAAGTTAGCGTTTCCTCTCTGCAATATTCTGTAATAATTTGTAATCTGGTACTGCAATTACAGATAGCTTTGTAGTTATTACTATTTTTTTTAAATAAAGGTACGAA
>NC_051414.1:38218708-38219030 GCF_015228065.2 Penaeus monodon
GGGCGTGGCTTATTGAAAACAGAGAGTCAATTAATCATCATCAACGCGACTTAACTCTGACGAATAGCCCCCCCCCCCCCGATGTTGATGATATCGCAAGTGCAGAAGGAATCACCGCGTCCATTAGTGTGATTGCAAGAGGTCGAGGAAGCGGGTAGAGCGTAACATTCTCGATGAAGTGTGACACCCTTTTTTCTGCACTCATATGATCACTTGGAATATAATATAACGGACACATAGCCACACATGGGGTAATATATACATTCAAATCGACACAAGGTAATACCCACATATAAAAAACACACAGATTCATTTGAGATCG
>NC_051414.1:38219220-38219323 GCF_015228065.2 Penaeus monodon
GCACGGAAGGTCAACTACCTCTTGTGTGGTTTACCAAGTGCTTTATGGTAACCACGATAAAAAAAATCCTTTGATGTCGACAGCGTTTGAATTTAACGCCAAC
>NC_051414.1:38219395-38219814 GCF_015228065.2 Penaeus monodon
TCACATTAATTTACATCATATATATCCATAAAATCATAACAAAAAGTTCATCCATAAATATATATCACATTAACTTACATCATATATATCCATAAAATCATAACAAAAAGTTCATCCATAAATTCATTGATAACCTCAACTAACAATACGCAGAAAAAAAGGCACAAGGAAAATACGCAGCCTCATAGCTATCTCCCACTTTATACAGACTATAAATGTAAACAACAGAGACGAATAACTATACATTTCTTTCTACCTGTGTACTATATTACCCAACGCACGAGCCAACGCCCTATTCTTGAGTGATCGGGGCACCGGAACAATCTGATATCATACACCATCTGATCCTCGATCGAGAGCGGAACTGGCCACGCCCACTCGCCGCTGCAATCTCTGACCTGGACGATGAGTGATTCACG
>NC_051414.1:38220066-38220313 GCF_015228065.2 Penaeus monodon
CATTTCTTAAGTACATATTATATTACATGATGGAAGTTTCCTTTTAAGAAATACTTCAGTTACCCCGACAGAGCAGCGCTTCAAGATGAATAAGAGAAAACGCAGTTCTCTTCCTCTACAGAAAACGAGCCTCACATCAACTTAAAGAAAATGTACCTCAGGCTAGCGCTAACTTAACTATTTTCCTCCACATCATCCATTTTGGTCTATTCTAATGCCTTACATCGGAAAATCATAAACGATACAC
>NC_051414.1:38220349-38220921 GCF_015228065.2 Penaeus monodon
CGGACATCATTCACCGCATTGTTGATGAACGTAAGAAAGAGACCACAAGAAAAGACTATTTCAAACATTGCCCTTCCTGCACCTGCAAAAACAACGTCTTGCGAGACAAACCCGAGGGAAACGGATGACCCGGGAGACCTCAACGTAAACAGATGAACGACATCCTTTTAAACTGCACGAAAAACGTCAAACATTAGCAATTGTTTCGTGGAAAGTATGAGAAAATGTTGACGTCTCTATTGGACCTCATGTCGGGATTTCCACAGTAAAGAGTCACTTTGAAGTTACTCTGTGGACTAGAGGAAAAAAACAGCTCAGTTTCGCCTTCACGAATTCAGTATAGATTAGGTAATTCAAGCCGTTGTATATTCGGAAGGCATTTTTTAATATCCATCACACATATTTCAAAAAATAATACATCACAAAACAGTGGTATTTGTGGTTCCAACCGATCGACCAATACAGTCAGATTTTTAGTTCCGCTAAAAGTGTATGGCAAGATGATGAAAAAAGATCTTAGCGGCTGCAGCCACATAAACTGTTTTGTTTAAGGTCATAAATCACGACTGTCT
>NC_051414.1:38221060-38221270 GCF_015228065.2 Penaeus monodon
AAATCTACTCTCCCGCATTTCCACTGATATGTAGAAACTTTATTAGAAAAAAAAATCCAGTTCGTTTGTTTGCTAAAAAAAATGTTCGTTTGTTTTCCGCTCAGCTGATTTGATTTCTCGCTTGCAGCCTTTATTTCCGCTTCTTCTTATTTAAACATAAGGAATAGATGCCTTTGTGTACAAATCGTGATACCAGACACGCGTAGACAC
>NC_051414.1:38221494-38221797 GCF_015228065.2 Penaeus monodon
CTGAGAGAAAAAAAAGAGCAAGGTCAAGAGTCAGAAAAAGGAAAAGAGAACGAAACACACAAAGACAGAGAAAACACACATAAGAGAAAAAGAGTGAAAATACGCCCGTGACACAACCCCCTCCGCCTCCTCCCTTCAGGTACGCCCCCAACGAGACCTGGGCATCGGAAGGGCGTCTCCTCAGCCCACTGACGAAGACCTTGATGGATCTCGCTATTATCCTTGTTATAACGACCACTGCATCCTTTACTAGGCAGTTTTTTATCATACTCTACTGCTCTTACACTTTTGCCTCCGTCCGTG
>NC_051414.1:38222170-38222324 GCF_015228065.2 Penaeus monodon
ATCCATCTTTACTTCCTGCTCAGCGATAACACAGCCATTTCCTCGCTAAACTTCACATCCTTTTCTTACCCTTGGGTCCCGAGACACGCACGTTCAGGGAAGGCCGGCGCGAACACATGACTCCGTTTCTGCCGCTTGCTATTAACACGAAGAT
>NC_051414.1:38222553-38222638 GCF_015228065.2 Penaeus monodon
CGAACGACACGCGCGCTTCCAAAGGCCAATTCACACGTAACATTCAACGTCTTGCTTCATCGTTAAACCGGGATTCCTGATGCGA
>NC_051414.1:38223136-38223511 GCF_015228065.2 Penaeus monodon
ACGTCCCTCACCAAAATATCTTACTTTAGCGATATATATATATATTTTTTTACTGTTATACGATTTTCTGACAGATTCAGATAATTTAAATTCAGAATTACAATTAGAACTAGCACAATTTACGATCTATCAATAATTTTACTACGATACAATAGACTCAGATTTAGCATATCGACAATTTACTGATAGATCGTGTGTGCCGTTCAATAATAGCATGATACTTGCCGTTCGTTGCCTCGTTCAGTCCTCATGCACGGTTAGTGAATGACGCTTACCTGGAAAACAGAAATGGAAAATCAATAAAATATATCTATAATAGTAATGAAAAGTAAGAGATAAAAGACAGAACCAAGGATTAATTATAAATGCATTGGT
>NC_051414.1:38223637-38223731 GCF_015228065.2 Penaeus monodon
CCGTTACTCGATTTAAAAAATCACTCAAAAATATATTTTTTTCCTTTATTATTTACGCGTCTTTTTTATTTTAAATCAAACAACTATCCTGCTC
>NC_051414.1:38223762-38224000 GCF_015228065.2 Penaeus monodon
ATCTCAAGACAAAAATTTCCCTCCGATCCCCTTTCAAATTTCCCGCCATTTCATCTTCTCACGACTCTCGCTAACTTTCCCGACATTTTTTCCTCCGTCTAATTGGCTTCGATTAATTTTTTTTTTTTCGTTTTCACAATTTCTCGCTTTCATTTTTTTCACTTTTGTTTTCTCCTAATGATGGTTATGTCTGCACATCTATCATAATTTCGCTTGTACCTTTAATGATCTGTCATCC
>NC_051414.1:38224206-38224382 GCF_015228065.2 Penaeus monodon
AACTTTTTCCTTCCTCCTTACCTACCAGCTTATAATTTTTCGCATCTTTGCTTCCTTTCAAAACCTCATGTTTAGTCAAGCCGATGCAACTACGCGTCAGCCGCTCGCATCGTAAAGCAGCTTAAATTATAACGCAGGCGAGTCAGCGTCTTGTGTGAATGAGGATTGTCTTCTGG
>NC_051414.1:38224713-38224877 GCF_015228065.2 Penaeus monodon
TCACACAAACACACTCCCACCGTTGCAGAAACATAAACATTCTCTTTCCTCCATCAATCTCCCGGATGTTTGTGTACTAAACATCACCACCAATACAGGCTATTCAGATCCCGCCCTATCATTATAGTTAAAAATTCTTGCTTCAGAAGACAAAACATAATTCT
>NC_051414.1:38224959-38225160 GCF_015228065.2 Penaeus monodon
ATGGCAAACTTTACAAGATCAGAAAGTGAAAAGTGGATAGAACTTTAAAAAAAAAAGTGAAACGAATTAAGGTGTGAGAAAATTAGTTTGGTAGAAAATGAAAAAAAAAAGTTTAACAAATTAAGACATAAAAAAAACGTTTAAAAGACCTATCAAATGAATAATATAAAACGTGAAAAAAGTGAAAACTTAAGACCAATG
>NC_051414.1:38225336-38226232 GCF_015228065.2 Penaeus monodon
CGCAGCCAGGAATTGATAATCAGTTGGAAAGTCCGCAAATTTACATCGGCGGGGAACTTGCATAATCGAGAGGGTCCTCCTAATGGCCAGGGATGAGGGCCAGGACCGGTCCGTCCGCTTCATTCAACAGGGATGTGGAGGAAGTAATGAGGAAAATGAGGAGAATGTATCGTTATTTTCCATCCCGCGGTGCCTAATATCCTTTCCTAAGAATGATAATTTATCTTGAACGAGCGTTTTTCTTTCATATCCACATATCCTCATCAAATTCGTGCAATAAATCCCTTAAATATGAATAATAAAAAAAATATTGTGACGTATTGTAGAGATACCAAACCTATCCACACGCGTATTAAATCAAGACCTAAACGAAAGTGGCTGACAAACAGAGGAAAAAAAAAAATCTTCCCAGAAAAGTCACTTCCGCTTGAAAATTCGTCTTGGGAAAAAAGTAAGAGTCGCTATGTAAATCGCGTTCCCACGGCATAACGTCGCGCCGCCCGTTTTCTGTGACGATTCGGGTAATGGATCCGTTTTCTATGGGATGGCTGAAACGAAAAGACCTATCGGGACGCCACGTTAATTCACTTTCATTTCTTCTTGTGTTATAGATCTCATTCAGTTTTGGATATCACATTTATGGGTTATATGAAGATTTAAAAAATCATATGCATATGAAAATGATATCAAGAAAAACGTAATACATCCCATGAGGCTCGTAGAGAAGACCAGCTGATATCTGAAAAGGCGGATGGAAAAGCGAGACAGATGGCGGTACTTCCATCTGCAGACACGGAGGGAAATTTAAGTATCTCGTAAAATCATGATGGAAAAGAAAATAGTCTTCAGATACCATTTCTTCCTTACTGTCCATCCCCATTCTGTGATGCTATACA
>NC_051414.1:38226284-38226386 GCF_015228065.2 Penaeus monodon
CAAGTTTGACATTCCACGCCAACTTCTCAAAAGAAAAACGAGAAAGAAAGTCTATTTTCTCACATGACCAAACAACACATCGCATGAATGCTTTCACTATCC
>NC_051414.1:38226429-38226559 GCF_015228065.2 Penaeus monodon
CACTGGACATTTCAATCTACCTTTTCCCTCCAGTTTAAGTAATAACAACAATAATAAGACAATGAATTTAATAGCAATAGGAATGACATCAACAACTCGGAATACTTTCTCCTGTAAAAAATTAAAGCGT
>NC_051414.1:38226588-38226880 GCF_015228065.2 Penaeus monodon
CGTGGCGGTCACGTGTTTTATGATAGCATGTTAGGGACCATGTGGCGGGAGAATGATCACTCTCTGTCGCGAAAATAAATACATTTCTCGTTACGAATAGCGTGCAGAACCTTATGCAAGATGAGGAGAATGAGTGAAAGCACTTGAGAATAAATTAAAAGCGTTATTAAGCTGAAAGTCCTGTGCGCGTAATTTGAAATGACGGTAATTTAGCAGTTCAAGAAAATTATGGATAATTAAAATCGAATCGTAATTAAGATTTGAGGATTTTAATAACCATAGTAAAGTTTTC
>NC_051414.1:38227162-38227231 GCF_015228065.2 Penaeus monodon
CACCTGTTCTGATCATTAAGGTAGAAAGTGGCATAATAGTTCACCAGGTGGTTTGACGAATAGTAGCCA
>NC_051414.1:38227258-38227371 GCF_015228065.2 Penaeus monodon
TTAAGGTAGAGGTAAGGGAAGATGTTATTTATTTATGCGTCGTAGGTATGTAGGTTGACACATAATTACACCAAGAGTAAAAGAAAGAAAAAAAAGACGAACGGAAAATACTT
>NC_051414.1:38227484-38227578 GCF_015228065.2 Penaeus monodon
GGTTTTCGATCGAAATACAAATAATGAAAACGGAGAATAACGTAAAAAAATAGTCATTTCGTTAATTAATGGATCAAACAGACTTCCGCAACGT
>NC_051414.1:38227843-38227913 GCF_015228065.2 Penaeus monodon
AAGTGCGCGTACATACGTCGGGAACCTTGTCTCGGGTCCTCTCACTTTCTCATCTTCTTGGTCGCGGAAG
>NC_051414.1:38228258-38228507 GCF_015228065.2 Penaeus monodon
CCACATGCCCATGAACACAACCGACGGGTATCTTAGACCTCTCCCATTAGGGTAATAACACAGAACAAACGAGGCAAACTTATGGCAGCGACGGCAGGATTATGCTAATGGGGGTAATGGGGTGCGGAGGCAATGCATGCAGGTCGTCTGGCCCGCCCACCTGGCCATGATGGGTACGGCGTTTATGAATGGGGGAGATGTGTGGTATGAGTGGAATGGTGGAGAGTTGTAGTGGTGTGAATGGTGGAG
>NC_051414.1:38228999-38229401 GCF_015228065.2 Penaeus monodon
CTCCTCCATTACTCTCTGCCTTTAAATATAAAAAAAACCTTTCCATTCATTCCCACTTTCATGGAAATGAGAGACACATTCCTCTTATAAACACAAGTAATTAAATTCTATGCAGCCTCGTCTTCCTCCCCACCCCCTATCCATCCCCTCCCCGTCCTTCCTCCTCCTCCCCCCCACACCCTTTTCTCTACCCAACACCCATTCCCCACCCCGCCCCTAGCTCCCCTCCTTCTTCCTCCCCCCAACCCCTCCTCCCACCCCTCCTTCCTCCCATCACCCCCTCCTCCATCCCCTACCCCCTACCCTTCCCTCCTAGGCATCCACCAAGTGCCCGTCGTCCCTACCCAAGAGGCAGCCAGACGTAGAAAGTTAGAGCGTCTGGAATCTCATCTTCCGCGGGCT
>NC_051414.1:38229637-38229852 GCF_015228065.2 Penaeus monodon
AAGTGCCTCTGCAGACGTCTCGCTCCTAAACGTGTTATCTTGAAGTGGCCAAGAAAGCGTAGATGGATTTGGTCTAGATAGATTAAGAGAGAAAAAAGGAAGATGAAGAAGGAGAAAAAAAAAATAACCGGTGATTGTAGGTTTATTAAAGATGAGCTTGAACTGGTTTTTAAAGTCTTTGAAGTGCCATGAGCTTGATCTCATTTTTTGAATTT
>NC_051414.1:38230165-38230701 GCF_015228065.2 Penaeus monodon
ATTGGTATGTAGACAGGTACTCTGCCCGATTCTGGACACCGCGGATTATTTTTAAAGGTCTTTTTTAAAAAAAATCTTACTTTTTCCCTTTATAATGACCTATTTTTGGTCATCTTTAAAAAAAAATATGTATATAATAATAATCAACGTATTGGATGTACCTCGTTCCTAGGATTTCCGAAATGTTTTAAATGGAACTATGAAATAAAAAATAAAAACCTCGGGACGGTTCTTAAGTATATGGCCTTTACTTCCGGCCATTTGGTTACTTAACACGTCACGGAATGATTAATGAATGAGTTCGAGCCCCGATATAAACGCGGTCGGTCTAACGGGGTCGATAATGTGCAATTATGGACGGTACAAATGTTAAAGATTTCTGTCGACGCATAAAGACTGACTTCGTCGGGTCGATCGAGGCTTTTAAGATGTTTGTCGAGATAAAAAAAAGAAGAAAAAAACTAGTCATGTCTTCATAATGTGAGAAAATTTAGTGCGTCCGTAAAGAAAAGTGTCAGATAAGGTTCACGTTAAAA
>NC_051414.1:38230761-38230832 GCF_015228065.2 Penaeus monodon
ACCCCTCCACACGTAGTCGCCCTCCCTACACACGTACAAAAAATCCCTCTCCCTCCCACACACAACCCCCA
>NC_051414.1:38230894-38232412 GCF_015228065.2 Penaeus monodon
GGCGTCGTGGCAGGAAGCGCCCCTGAGCTCCGTGCCCGAAAGGCTTGCGCTCCTCACCCCGGCCGTTCCTGACCGTCGCGCCGATGACCGTCCGGCGAAAGTCTTTTCTCCTCTTTGGTATGCAAGGAGCGCCGGATAATCGGGAAAGTAAAAGTTGTTCCCGGGTTATCCGAGAGAGGGTTGTCTGTGGTAGCTACAGACGTGTTGGTAGACATAGTGGTCGACTTTGGTTGAGTTTGTTTGAGTTTCCGACCGTTGGGGATCATTTTATGGTAGAAAGGTCTGTGTGGGTTGATAGAGTTTGCTTTAGTTGGTTTATTTTCCGTTAGTTGGGGATCTTTCTACGGTACAGAGGTTTGTCTGTAGTAGTTGTAGAAGGTAGGTAGACGTAGTGGTTGAGTTTCCGTTACTGGGAATATTTTCTGTGGTGGTGGGACGGTCCGTGGCAGTTTTAGACGATAGGTCCGAGTGGATATACTAGTGTGTTTGGTTCAGCCTGTTGGTTGGTAATCTGACTATGGTTGCTGTAGACGGTAGGCAGACATAGTGGTTGTGTTTGGTTTAGTTTTCGCTGGTTCGGAATCTGTCTGTGGTTGCTGTAGACGGTGGGTAAACTTAGTGGTTGTGTTTAGTACCCTTTGGTTGGGAAGCTTTCTATGGCAGAAAGGCCAGCGTGGATAGACATGATGCTCGAGTTTGGTTTTGTTGGTTGGGTATTTTTCAGTGGTAGAGGGAGGGTGGGGCTACAGAGCAGATTAATTTGGTTCAGTCTCCTTTGGTCGTGCGTCTTTCTATCGCAGAGGGACGGCAGGCAGATACGGCGGTTTAGTTTCCATTAGTTGGGAATCTTTCTATGGCAGAGGGGCGGTAGGTAGACAAACTGGTTTTATTTGCTTTACTTTCTTCTATGGCAGAGGAACGGCTGGTAGACACAGACATTTCTATGGTAGAGGGACAGTAGCAAGACAAACTAGTTGAGTTTGGTTTAGTCCTTCATTACGGTAGAAGGGCGGTGGGTAGACACAGTACCCGAATTTTCTGCAGATCCCACTGGTTATGAATCTTCTTTTGACAGAATATCCAAGACTTTATACTCCTCCTACCGGGATGAAATTCACAACAAAATACCGCGAATACCGGCGTCTTCTGATACTCCTACCGGGGATGGAATTCACAACAGAAGTACCGCGAATACCGGCGTCTTCTACTGCGGCCTAACTGGGGCTCCGCTGCGGTGGTGGCTGTCGGTATGTATGGTGGAAGTAAGTAGCAGGCGTGGAAAATAACGGCGGTCGCTGTGGTGTCGGCGGTTGGCGAAGACATTCTGGGACAGGGTGTGAAAGTAGACGGAGTTCGGCCGCTGGTAATGGATAAAAGCCACTTGGACATCATGACAGGGAAACGGGTTCTGGCCTCCGAAAAGCGGCGCTCTCGGGGCTCGTGTCGGAAGGGAAAGTGATGTTGACCGGCGCTGCGCCGTCTGGATGGCTCCTGGCGAGAGGAGGCGAACGGAAATGG
>NC_051414.1:38233056-38233716 GCF_015228065.2 Penaeus monodon
GTATTCAGCAAAATAATTAATAAACGCACTACTTTCCAGCGACACCAACACAACAAGAGTGTCCCACATTTCCAACAATGCCAACAACAATACAGCTTTTGACTTATTAAATATCACTGCTCTTTTATTAAAGAAACCGTAGCGTGACAAAGCTCTCCAGAAACCACACATGGACTGCGCCATCTCTTCGAATGTGCAATCGGGTAAATCATTTGAATAATAAAAAACAGAATGAAAATGAAAACAGAAATGTGATGATAAAATTAACTGTGATGGTGACGATAATAGTAAAAGTAGTGATAATAAAACGCTAACAAAAACTACAAAAAAATAATGATAACACAATTACTATAATAACATAAGCAACAACTATAGAAATAATAAACGAGGATAATAACAGTCACGTCAACAAAGCGGCAAAAATACCACATAAGCACCAAAATACCAAATAAACACCAAGATACCGATACCAAACGACGACGCACAACGACCCCGTTAATCACCCTCGTTCGCAATCTCGCGAGTGGCACAATGTAGGTCTTTATTGCCAATTCATAGCTGACAATGGCCTGGTGGCAAGATAAATGACCTTTAAAAAAAAAAAAAGTGTCGAGATATTTTACTAATAGCAATGGTGGGTACGGATGTCGACACCGGCCA
>NC_051414.1:38233744-38234280 GCF_015228065.2 Penaeus monodon
GGGGGGACGGGGGTTTGTGAGGGGGTGTGGGAGTTGGTGAATGGCCTGATGTGGAGATAACCCCTTCCTTGGCCTTCACGCTTGCTGTTCTTCTACGAAAATCCTTTTGTCAGAAAAAAAAAATTAATAAAATAATGTTAATTGTCTTTGTCTCTGTTCCTAATAAACACATGCAAAAATCGTTTACTAGAACAACGGTTTATCTGCCCTAGTTCTCAAATTGCGATGATAAAAAAATCTTTACATTTTGTTGAAAAAACACCCCAATCCAGCGTCAACAAGATAAAAAAAATTACCTCTTTTACAATAGCTTGATTTAACCATCAACAAAAGCGTCTTTTTTCTCTCTCCCAATTTTCCTCCTCTACCCCAAACAACTTTTTTTTCTTCTTTTTTTTGCAAGCGTGCTAACCCAATTTTTTCCCCTTCTTCCTCCCGCCGTCTGTTGACTAGAAAAAGTTGCTACCCTCGGTGCAACAGCCGCCACGCCACCCTCGCTCTTAGACGCTTCGTACTGACCCACTGCCTCTGCCAAA
>NC_051414.1:38234318-38234491 GCF_015228065.2 Penaeus monodon
TAGCTTTCTGTCTGTAACGAATTAAGGTTGACGACTGGTTCGAACTTACACGCAGGCAGGGTCGTAGCGAAACCGAGAACGACTTTCTACTGGTTCTCGTTTCGAAAATCTGCCGCCGAGGAGGTTGGCGGATGAGTGCAGACTGAGAGAGAAAGGCAGATGCAATATTCAGA
>NC_051414.1:38234524-38234625 GCF_015228065.2 Penaeus monodon
TTGGGGGGGAGGGGGGGCAAAAGTTACAAAGGTTGATGAACGAAATCTTAGGTTGTTTACATGGCGGTGTGCGCAGATATGCATGTGATCTTGTGTTTACT
>NC_051414.1:38234673-38234911 GCF_015228065.2 Penaeus monodon
AACAGATAATCCGATAAACAAATACGTTGTATATGCCATTGTATGTTTTTGACGGGAAATCATTTTATCAAACTTTTCATCATACCGAAAGCATTCGAGTTGCAAAATGACGAATTCATCACGAATTTAGGAAAATACAGAAACGCCAGAAGGAATGAGTCACAGCAGGAATATTTCAGGGTAAATTCCCGATCCACTTTGGGACACGTGATGTCCTGAAATATGGGCGCTCTCTAGC
>NC_051414.1:38234978-38235218 GCF_015228065.2 Penaeus monodon
TTATTTATAATTTCTGTTCCTGTGTTTCGTCTAACCCGGGCTCCCTACAAATCGCAATCAACTTATAATCCAGTACTTAAGATGCTCTGTAAATAGCATCTTAAATAAATATATATTCTTACAAGTACAAGCACCTTACTTAAGATGCTGTATAAATAGTCTTCAAATACAAGTAGCTTACTTAAAATGCTCTGTAAGTAGACTTACAAGTACAACCGTCCTTTCAGAAATGTCTGTCTT
>NC_051414.1:38235328-38236153 GCF_015228065.2 Penaeus monodon
AAAGAGCGAGATGAAAAACTCGTTCTGAGACAAATATCACATTCTGATCCTGACTGAGAAACCACGAAAGACATAACAGACATATATATGAAAAAAATATATTTCATATATATGAAAAAAGAAAACTTTTTTTTTTACGAGCGAGTACTCAATTTCCATTTCTTTGAAGGTAAACTTTTGAAAATCATATTAGAAATGCGATTCAAAATATCGTTAGCTCTAGACTATAATATGTTTATATCAACTCTCTTAATTACTTTATTTCCGCCTTCTACCACTTCGGAAATTTGAAAATCACTTATAAAAAAAATAAAATAAACGGATATACTTATAAAAGCCACAACCTAATCATAAACATACAAATTTCCCCTTCAAACATTCGTTGGACAAAATGCAGACGACACGATATAAATCATAGCCTTTATAAGCAAAAGCGTATTTAAGCGTTCCCCTCCCATGATGAAAAAGGGAACACTTAACCACGCTTTTACTTATATAAGCCATAACTCGAAACCACAACTCAACTACATCGCATCAATAATTTAAAAAATTTCACTCGACGACTCACCTGTCTCCCGTAACTCGACCTCTTACCCCGTGGAAACCAACGCCATCATCCTTAATTACTGAAGACTTGCCCTAATTACACTCTTGAATGACTTTCCAAAACAATCAGCTCGATGGCGGGTGTCATGTCTCCTTTACAGCGTGACAGGTAAGCTAAACGCATTTCTAATTAACGCACAACCGTAGTCATTATCATTCATATAGTAATTATCATAACCATATCGACGGTTAAAGGATTTCTGATTTGGGATTCTGGGT
>NC_051414.1:38236401-38236744 GCF_015228065.2 Penaeus monodon
CCTGTGCCCTGGCCTACATCCTAGTACCTTAGACCCTCCCCGGGCGTGGGTACTTCCCGGTGAGCTGGTAAATACCCAGCCCCTTTCCCACGTTGGCTGTCACCCTCCCCCCTCCTCCCCCTCAGCTCCCCTCCCGCGGTGTGTGTTGTTTGCTTGTGGATGAGTTCTGTCTAACTCTTAACTTTAATTAATCCTGCGCGAGTTGGCTTTCGAATTTCGCATTACGTAACTGCGGTTTTGGTGAATCGTAATGATTTCCTGGTGGAGATTCGAATTGCTAAATTATAGTATGGAAGGAAAGGAAAGAAAGAGGTCACACATTTTAGGAATGTAAGTTTGTAAA
>NC_051414.1:38236977-38237324 GCF_015228065.2 Penaeus monodon
GTGCGCATTTTTCCTACATATACATGCATCCGTGCATGCGTCTATCTGACCATGCCTATTATTTTACAAATATTGAAAAAAAAAATCTAACCAAACTACCGCTACCAGTAGATATTCAATCAAACGCATTTTCCCATTTCCGCACTTCCGTTCAAAACTACAGATTATAATACCCTCATAAACACATACCAAACACAAAACGCAGAAATATTCAACAATAACGAAGAAAAAAAAAGTATTGACATGAAAAGTGCCGTAAGTCGCCAGGGGAAATTTCACTCAATAAAACTCTCACTTCATAAAGGCACCCCCCCCTCCCCCCCGTTCCTAGAACCCGCCCTCGTCAA
>NC_051414.1:38237368-38237623 GCF_015228065.2 Penaeus monodon
AACTACTAAGGAGCAGAAAAAGAGAAAATGAAAACGAGAAAACAGGAAAATATGAACAAATGTGAATAAAAAAAAAATCTTTGATATATGAATAGCAATGATGATAAAAATGTTTATCTCGTTCGATGTAAAAATCTGTAGAAAGCATAGGCTGGTAAAAGTATATCTGATGTTACTGCGACTATTATCATCCTGATCTATATTCTATGGCAAATTGCTTCCACAAACTTTGATGTCTCTGTATGCACGCACGTA
>NC_051414.1:38237937-38238174 GCF_015228065.2 Penaeus monodon
CTTAAGGCAAAATCGTCGTACATAAGGCGAAACAAACCCCCATTAACTTCCGTCTTCACACCAGCGCAAGCATAAACAAACACCGCATATGTACATTTAGAAATCCACGCAAGCCGCGCAATTCGTCACAACAGCTGCTCTTCGACGCCATTTTTTGTCTTCGTCAGCCGCGCCAACTTTCCTCAGTAGGAGTAGCCAGGGAAGGAGAAGGGGGGGTGGGGTGGCTGGGTGCGGCTC
>NC_051414.1:38238327-38238491 GCF_015228065.2 Penaeus monodon
CCATACAACTGCTTGTGTGCGGATGTATGCGACAATACACATTTACATGCGTGTGTATCTGGCTGTTGTATACTCCCTGCGTGCGTAAAAGTCCCCCTAAATAAGGTAAAGTTATTCGAATAAGAAACTTGTATAAAGAAGATTAATCTGTCAGTATGAGTATC
>NC_051414.1:38238547-38238800 GCF_015228065.2 Penaeus monodon
AGCACCCTTTCATACATACATTCACACTGTACATCTCCCCATCCACATACACAATTAGCCCCCAAAGCCGTGACCAAAGACTCTAAGACTCACCTCTGCTGCCCTCCTCCTCCGCCTCCGTCGAGCTTTGCGGCGCCAGAGGAACGGCCTCCGTGTAATCCTTGGCGTCCTCCTCGATCTCCTTCTGCTCCGGGATTTCCTCTGCTTCGCGCGTCGTGTCCTCTTTGGGGAAGACGCAGTGGGCTTTGTTGAT
>NC_051414.1:38238872-38241861 GCF_015228065.2 Penaeus monodon
ATTTACGATGTTCGTTTCGGGAGAGGCGAGGGTTTCTGAGGATTCGACGACTGCGACTGGTTCCTCGGTGGCTTCGACTGTGACTTCAGCGTGTTCGACGGTTCCCTCAGGGAGGAACGTCGTGGCTTCTGGCTTTGGAGGAAGGACTTGTTCGTGGGCGGCTTGTCCCTCGGCGGCGCTGTCTGGCTCGTCGGTGGGCCCTGGCTTGGCTTGGCTTTTCTTTGGCGATTCCCTGGGCGAGCTCGTGGGCTCCTTGGCGTTGGGGGCTTTGGCGGGGGACGAGAAGAAGGCGGCCAGCGCCTCCGTGTTCTTCGGGGAAATGACGCTCTCCTCGCACATGTTCTCGTTGGGCGCGAACTCCGGCGCGGGCGGGATGTACTCGAGATTCTTGGGGCTCTTCTTGCGCTTCTCGGGGGCCTTGGGAGGGACCGCCGGTTCCTCCTTCGGCAGATCCTCCTTCTTGGGCGACGTCTTCGGGGGAGTCCTGACCGCGGTCTCTTTCTCGATCTCGTCGACCTTCTTGGCGAACTGCGTGACCTTACCGGCCTCTAGCGCGTCCCTGCTCGGGGAGTTCTTCCTCCTGCAGCGCGAGGGGGCGACGGGGATGTTGCTCTCGTCCCCCTGCGCGTGCATGTTGAAGGTCTTGATCCACGTGTCCTTCCGCTTGGCCTTCACCGTCATCTGCTTGATCACGGAGCGCCGCTGCTCCTCCAGGTCGCGGACGGAGTCGCCGAACTCCAGGAGGGAATGCTCCGGGAGGTTCATGCTCTCCTTCTTCTTCAGGAGGTCCTGCTCGTAGCCCTTCATGATGGCGGCTCCCAGGTTCTTGGCCGCCTGCTGCGGCTCCTCCTGGCTCTTCTTGGGGGACGACTGCTGCTTCGCCTCGACCTCGGTCCTGCTCTCGACGAGGGGCGCCGGCAGGACCTCCTCCAGGATGGTTTCGGGCGTGGACAGCTGAGCGGGCGCGTCGGCCTGCAGGGAGGTCAGGGCTCCGAGGGAGTCGGTGCTGGCGCTGGCGAGGGACGAGGGGCCGGAGTGCGTGCTGACGATGTTGGCGGAGTAGACGCCGTCCATGCCGTCGTCGGTCTGGAAGGCGAGCGGCGGGGCGGCGATGCCGGGGGGGCTGAGCGGGGGCGCCATGATGGGGTTGCCGGTGAAGGGGTCGATGTCGGGGTTGGTGTGGGCGGCGACGTCAGAGTCCATGCTCGTCTCTTTCATCTCCCACGAACCGTCTTCCGAGATCTCGATCACCTGGTCGGCCGCGCTGCTGGGGACGTTCAGGAAAGCGAACGCTGGGTCTTCCTTCTTGGGCGACTTCACTCCGACGGAGACGCTGCTCCCATGGTCCTCTGCCCTGGACTGGAAGGAGGTGGAGACCTTCGGGAACAACTTGCAGAAGGACTCTCTCCTCTCCAGCTTCCTCTGGGTCTCTATCCGCTCGAGGATGCCCGTCCGCTTCAGGCTCTCGCTCCGCTTCAGAGACTCCTTCCGCCGGATTTCCGAGGGCTTGAGGCTCTGCGGGACGCTGGGGCACGAGTCCTTCAGCTCGATGATCACGGAGTGGCGGATGGCCGGCGTGTCGAACTCCTCGCCGTCGTCGTCGAGATGGACAACTTTGGCCTCCTTTAATTTCTTTTCGTCTGCGTTGTTCTTCACAACTTCGGGCTTCGTCTCTTTTTTGAATTCTCTCTCTGTTTCCTTCTTCGGTTCTCTCTTGACTTCTTTCTTAACTTCAGGTTGGCTCTCCTTGGAAAACGCGAGCCGCTCTTCCTTCTCTGTAGCGGCTTCCTTCCCGGCGGTCGGCTCGGCGTCCGGCGTTTCCTCGAACCTCCTTTCGAGCAGCGCGAGGTTCGCGTTGACGGCCTCGACCTTGTCAACCTCCTCCTCTCTGAAGTCGGAGTCCTGGAACCTGAGGGCGCCGTACTCGCGCTCGATGGCCTCCTTCTCCTTCTGGAGGGCGAGCTTCCTCTCCTCTTCCTCCTCGCGGATGACTTCCTCCTCGAGTTCCTGCAGCGCTAGCTCGGGGGGTGGCGGTGGCAGAGGGTGGTCCTCGGCGATGACGGCGTCCTCTCCGGGTGGGGGCGTCGGGGGAAGCGGCCAGTCCTCGACCGACCCGCTGTCTTCCTCGCCGCCGGACGACCCGAGGTCCGACGTCTCCGAGCCGTCGAGGATGAGCGTCTGCTCGCTGGTCTCGCGCGGCGCCGACGGGAGGAACGGGTTGGTGCTCCCTGCGCTGCGGCGGGGGCTGGCGTCCTCCAGGCGGTCGCTGGAGGCGTGCGAGTCGGGGGACGAAAGGGACGAGGCGGTGCTGAGGGGGGGCGTGGGGTCGCCGGTCTCGACGCTGAGGCTGACGAAGGGGTTCCAGGCGCGCTTGACCGGCTCGCTCTGCCGCGCCGCCAGCTGCGCCAGGAAGTCGGGCTTGGGCGGCAGGTCGGGCTTGTGGCGCGGGAGGGTGTCGTACAGGTGCTCCTCGTCCTCGTCGCCGGTCGAGTTCTCTACGTTCTCGTAGATGTGCTCGTCGTCAGTGATCTGGCCGTTCTCGTAGAAGTGCTCGAGGGGCAGCTCTCCCGAGGAGCACTCGCTCAGCGTCAGGTAGAGCGGGTTGTCCAGCGACGGGAGTTCGACCTCGAGCTCGGTTTGCTCGCCCTTGTCCTCCCTTGATATGACCTTGACCCTCGGCTTTGTGTCTTTGACCTCCTCCTTGACCTTCGGCCTGATCTCCTGCGGGTCTAGCTTGAACTTAACCTCGAGGAGCTTCTGGTCTCTGTTCTCCTCTTTGTAACCGAGGTCCTTCACCTGCGTCAGATACTGAGTGACAGCGGAGTCGAGCTCGCCCTTGAAGGCTGTCAGACTCAGAGGCGCGCCGCTTTCTTCCTCCGGCAGTGGCACGCACGTCTCCAGGTTGACCTCCGCTTCCTCACCGCCAGTCTGCTGAAGAGAGAGAAAAAACACCCAGTTATCTTTCAGTGAAACCATTTAGTCTTAAACG
>NC_051414.1:38241894-38242272 GCF_015228065.2 Penaeus monodon
GTATCATTAAATAAACGAACTCTGCCCTCTGCCCTCCATGAGACAAAGACGAATACACTATGCTATACATACTTACAAACCCACAATAAACCCCAGACAATAAAACCATCATGTTCTTACAACAACTTACAACCAACACATAACTTTCAAATCACCGAAAGTTTCTCCCTTTTCATAAAAAAAAAACAGAAACCCTCTTTAGAATCGTCAAAAATCCCGAAACGACTCACAACTTTTTCGCGTCGTATCATCATCTCTCTAAGACGACTGCCACAGGACATGAGGTCGTAAGCTCGCCTTTGCTGACGTGAAATGACTGTACTTTCTCTTTCTTTCGATTAAAAGACGGAATCCTACTTGTGTCTGGTTATAAGCCCA
>NC_051414.1:38242519-38242911 GCF_015228065.2 Penaeus monodon
TCCCAAATTCCGAACGAGCTAGATTTACGATGCTTTTTCACGTCACGGAAAATAATCACGATACTTTATATCATCCGATTCGCTCCTGACAGATGAAAAACAGCGAGTAATTACGGGATAATTAGCGAAAACAAAATTGACATTTCCACGCCCTCGGGCCCAGTTCAACAGACCCCGGAAATAAGAGCTTGGATTAAATGATAACTTCCTACGTCGTCTTGAAGAATGAGCAGTAACTTCCTCTGAGAAGTTATTATTGGTGAGGATGTTATTTGTGAAGACTTGACTGGACTGAATGAGGATGTGTGATGAATATTTTTCATTGGGTGAGTTTTTTTTTCTTGTTAGAGTAGTAAGTATTTTCCGTCTCACTCTTGTCTCTTTTCCTCTTC
>NC_051414.1:38242974-38243620 GCF_015228065.2 Penaeus monodon
ATTCTCTCCCCTGTAAGTAAATACAACACTTCTTCTTTCTACGAACAAAAACTACAACACCCCCTCCTTCGCCCCATGAACAACTACAACACCCACTTTACCCTCTTTAACCCTACCGAACCAGAGAAAGTGCAACACGAAATACCCCCCCCCCCCCCGCTTTGGAACGCCCCCTGTATGTACACGGTCTGCCACTTAACCGCAAGCAAGTGCATCTACCCCTTTCCCTCCCCTTCCCCCCCCATCGTGACTTTCCAGTGTTATATATTCAATAAGAAAAGGTTTTTGAATAAAGTATATTAGGATTTTTTTTTTTTTTTTTTTTACACATTTTTAAATATATTTTTTATGTGTTTATTTCCTCTTTTCTACAAATGGTTCAGGATAATGTTGTTGTTGTTGTTTTTTTCTTTTTTTTTGTTTATTACATCATTCAATCTTTCTCTCATCAACTTATGCAGCAAGAGTGAATGTTCTCTTTATCCCTCCCGTTGCATAACACCCGCGGAAAACAAGAGGGAAAATGAAGGTAACTATAACAAGAAGAACAACCGGAAGAACTCGAAACCTCGGTAGAGTGTGTGGTCACGTGAGCGAGGGTGCAGCGCCCCAAGACGTTGCACGGGAGGACCGCAGGAACCAGAAA
>NC_051414.1:38244808-38245093 GCF_015228065.2 Penaeus monodon
CCAAGGGCCCCCGCAAGACAACAGGTGCGCATGTAGGACACAACAAATACATCACAATAAACCAATGATGGAATTCCCCGTCGACCGACCCGGAAACCCAATCCATTTCTCACCCCTTTATCTTAGTTCCTTTGACTCTTGTTCCTCTGTTCAATCTTCTAACCGAATAACTGAATATCCTGCCTTAAAACCTGACGAAGATACGAAGAAAAATCGGGGGAATATTGACTCGGTGTCCGCCATGTGTTGCAGGAGGGGGAGGTAATGACGGCGCTCAGGCTTATA
>NC_051414.1:38245833-38246072 GCF_015228065.2 Penaeus monodon
CTCAACCTCCCCCTCCCCCCACCCCCACCCCCACACGCCTTCTCGAAAATGCCCCAAACAGAAGTGGAACGCGGGTGCAGTTGTTAGTGTATGAACAGGTGAGTGTGTGTGTTGCCTCCGTTTCACTTAGTCATCTGTTAAAGGGCAGTTTGCATCGTAACGGAAAGCTTATTGTTCTCTCGCAACTTTGATTGGATTTCGTGATGTAAAAATGGTGTTTTTTTGTTCTTTTTTTTCAG
>NC_051414.1:38246259-38246397 GCF_015228065.2 Penaeus monodon
AAAAAAAACAAACTTCCCGCTTTTCCGTCCACAACTCCCGAGGGCGGCGCAGGAACACCCCGAGGGAACAAGAAGACGCAGGTGTGACCCGGGGGGGAAACAGCGGCTTATCAACGCGTTAAAGGGCTTGAGAGAAGT
>NC_051414.1:38246870-38246948 GCF_015228065.2 Penaeus monodon
AGTAACTAGTTCGAAACCACGATTAAATCACAACGTACATGCTTTAATGCACAGCAACTGTAAATACCTCTAATCTAG
>NC_051414.1:38246977-38247220 GCF_015228065.2 Penaeus monodon
CATGACCTAATACAACAACAAAATCGGAGTTCTTGTTGAAGAACATGAAGAACATATTGCATATCTCGCATTTGAAGTGTCCCTTGCCCGGGCACCGTTAACGTTGGCAACACTGCAAAACCGGCATTAGCTTTATCGTAGCACAAAATCTGCTTTATATTATGGTAGTCGCGCTACGTACTATTGGAGGCAAATATCATGTAACTTTTACTGATTCGACGGAAAATAAAATTTTTAACTATT
>NC_051414.1:38247420-38248042 GCF_015228065.2 Penaeus monodon
TCCACCCCCCCACACCCCCACCACACACACAGCCAACATGATGGATCAGCCTCATCAAAACGAACACATCGTCTATGCGGGTTCTTTAATAGTTTACTTGCGGCCATCCGAACACCTCAACTGACGGGCTTAAAAAAATGTTAATAGTGAAAAAAGCAGATGTTTATACAATGTTACATTATTGTCCATAACGTAGGTTTATTGTATTTACGTTAGGACCGGAAAATATATGTCTATAGACGCGGAAAATAAAGAGTGTATAAATCACACAGCAATCATGAAATTTATTTAATACACCTTAATACAAATAAATAAACAAATAATGTTAAGTTTCCATAAATAGCTTCGCACAAATAAAGTCGTAAACATTTACTAAAAATACTTAAATACGAGTAAATGAGTCAGTGTTACGTTGGTATATCTTATCTTATCTTTAAACATATATACACTGCAAGAAAACACTGCAAGAAAACAGACTGACAGTGCTATCCTGGTGGAAACATATTCCGACAAGTGTGACGCATAAAATGTGAATACGCACGAAGGCGGAAAAATCATTTGAAAAAGCAATTAAGTTAAACCAGAGGAAAAGCAAACCGATTTTTCGAAGATTCGAAGATCG
>NC_051414.1:38248819-38248923 GCF_015228065.2 Penaeus monodon
CTACTATGAACAGATTCCTTCTGCGATCCACATACTGCATTCCAACAGGTAAGTGCGTAGGCAGAAGATCAAGAAATTCTAACTGTGTCTGTTACCTTGACGTG